>NC_135775.1:11266745-11361745 GCF_028453695.1 Augochlora pura
ATATATGTTGTAGAAAGGAATTTTAATGTAGTTTTTGACGGTAAGATGCGTTTCAGAGATGAGTATCACATCGATTTTGTTAGTATGTAGAAAGACTTTTAATTCTCCCAATCTTTGTTGTAGTCCATTAGCGTCCCAAGTAGCAATTTTTATTATATCCAATGTTTGGTATTTTTATTTAGCATGGAGGATAAGAGTTCTACCATTTTATTTAACTGTTGAGATTGTTGAGTTAAGAGTTGAGTTTGTTGCAGAAGCATGTTAATATATTAATTCAGTGTTTTTTGTTGAAGCTGCAAGTAAGTTTTTGATTTCCGTTAATGATGATTCGGAATTAACATTTACGGGTGTATTGGATGTATAACTTTTGCTTTGAGTTTGAACTATTTCAGCATATGTTTTGTTGTTAACACTTGTATCTTGGTACATATCCATGGAAATGTTTTTATAATTAATATTAGAGGAAACATTTAGTGAGTTTAACTTCTGAGTAGGAGCTTTTTGTCTCAATTTGGGGAATAGCTTTTGCTGTAACTGTTTTCTAACTAGGCATCCTTTATAACTAGCCGGATGATTCCCTTGACAGTTAGTGCATTTAACATTAATTATTTTTCCAGTATATGGGCAATTCGAAGTCCAATGCTTTTCTGCGCATTTTACACATGCTGGAATTCGATTGCAGTAATTTTTGGTGTGACCAAATGCTTGGCAACGTATATATTGCGGAATATCTCTTTTGGCTTTAGGAGGTTCGAAAGAGACAACCATGTTATACAGCCTATCAATTTTAAAAACCTCCTTGTTGTTTACGTTAGGTTGAAGTTCTATGAAAAACAGCGACGACGCTTTCTTTGTAACACCGTTAATAATATTGTTAACTTGTCTAACTTGATGGCTGTATTTGTTTAGTTCGTCGATTATTATAACTGTATCCGTACTGCTAAGGTAAGTTTTTTTTTATAGATCTCCGAGGTGTTAACTTGGACTTTAACTTGGCAGTCCTTTAGTTGTTCAATAGTAAAATTGTCGTTAGTAATTTCCTTTAAAAGTTCAACAAGGGGCTCTATGACGTTTGCTTCAATATATATTGGAGGAAGTTTTGGTGGAGTATTATTATGTACCGCTGTATTTTCTTCCGGAGTAGCGTCGTTTAGTTCTTGTAGTGGATTATAAGTGTTGTTTAATAGGGATATTGCTTAACCACTTAACTTGTTCCTTGGAGGAAAGTATAGATGCAGTTGTAGGGATTATTTTCCGCTTCTTTGGCGTTTCCTCGTAAACCGTATCCATTTGCCTTACTGTTGTTGCACAATTGAAGTTGTTATTTTGATTTTTCACAGAATAGTTTTTACCAGATTTTGTAATATTTATTTTTGCCAAACCTCGAACTTGCCAAAATGACAAGTTTCTGCGTCGTAATATGCTAACAGTAAATAGTCTGTATATCGGTATGAACTTGAAACACTTAAAACACTCTAAACGTAAACACGAGTTTGCGAGAACGCGTCTTATTACTTCGGAGGTTCGAAGACGAATGTACTCATTGCTAGAATGTTGGATTTTGCTTTTTCACCATTCCTCTTCCAGACTTTGCACGTCGCTTTCGATTGTGGATCGTTGTTCTTCCTTTCGGGCATGCTGACATTATCGTTCGATTCGAACATACGTAATGTGTAAATATAATTTAACACGTTTCGTGCCAAGCCATTTTTGCCTGTCTTGTCGTTCAGACCATTTGATATTTTAACTAAAGGTTGATATATTAAATGTAATTATTAATTATTGTATATATAACAAATAAATAAACTTATGTGCTTTGTTCTATACTGCGTTTTGTATAATGCATCATTTTTTTGGTTGAAATATGTTTTACAGAATTACATTTGTCATAAAATATATGTTTTCAACGCATTAAATAAATATGAATGTGTGTACCACCGGTGGTACACGTGGCCTGAAGATCAAGTTGAACGTGTACCACCGATGGTACTCATGGCACGGAACGTGTTAATGGTTAACAAACGTATTGTTGCGGGCTTCGGGAACCTCGTCCGGTTCCCGTCGCCCCGTTTGCCCCGTTTCACACGTTCGCGGCATAATGGACTATTTATTTTCACAATTTTACAATTATACAGTTCTACAATTCAATATACAAAATCGATCAATTAACTTCAACGTCACGGATTCACTGTCAAATCGCAACTGCCAGAGTTCAGCTCGGTCGGAAGACCCTGAACCCCGTTGCCGTCTTTTATTTGAAGGGAGAATTCTAAGGCGGCACCAGTCATCCATCCGGTGCTCGTAACAGTATTATAAATGCACATTCTAAACTGTCTCGTGTGCACGCCGAATGTGAAGTGGACGCTGCGTGGAAGAGAAATAAAAGTCAGCGGGACTAGGATCGCGCGCATCAGAAACATAAGACTGATAAAGACGCATCATCCGTCGGTAACACATTTTGAAGGTATATATTTAATGTGATGTTTTATTACTGTTTTATTCTGATAGCGTACAGTTCGAATGTAACAGTATTTCATTTTATTAACGGGGACAACAAAATACGTCACAATTCATATAATTATATCGGCTTACGCATCAAATATGAACTTCTAAATACGAACATTGTTCGATTCTTTTGAATCAAAACAGAATTCGATTTGTGTCTTGTCGCACTCTAAAAATAAAAACAATTGAATACAGGAAACAAAATTGGTTCGCTTTCTAAGGAAATTATTGAGAAAGAAGAAGTGTTGATAACTTAAACAATAACAGTCAAAATTCTAGTTGATCGCTAGAAAAATGTATTCCATTTAGAAACAAGAATCTGTTGATTTTGTATTCTTTAATTACGCTTCATGTTAAATTAGAAATTCAATTAATATTTAAAATATTATCGGCGGTATTATTGAATCTTATAAATAAATCGAAGATCAATTAACTCAAATTAAAAATTGGAATTTTAAACATTATACACTCGTTTTGGAAGAAGGTTTCGAAGGATTTGTGTAGATAGCTTGACATTTTCACTGTTCAGAAACCAAGAACAACGTGTTAATGGAGCATTGCAGAATCGAAAGTCTTGAAAAGAATTTTTGTAAGCGAAGAGTCAATTCACCATGGAAATTTCTGGAGTCCTCAGACGAGGCTTGAATAACAATCGGTAATTGTATCAACCCTACGACCAACGGGATAGAAGAAATTAGTTTTTCTCCGATATTCAATTTTAATAGGTTGGTAAGACCGCAACAACGCGACGGGGAATTCATTCCCCTTCGTTTTCCGTTTGCTTTTCATCTCATTGGCATTCCGCCTAGCCCTACAGGTCCACCGATAAAGATTCATTGATAACTTCGTCTAAGGTTCTGTGATAACAGGACGAAGAAAATCCTCTGTGCGAATGCACCAATAAAACAAAGGACGTTGGGGAACAATGGTAACTAATTTCAATGAGCCATCAAACACGGACGTACATTATTAATTATCGATAACTATTGTCCATTAATTTCGCAAGCCGTTTATTTAGATCGTAGAATAACATTCGATTGCCATCGAATAGAAATCATTTCAGAGAAGGAATTGGTTTCTCCGTGTTTTATCGACACTTCCTTTTCAATTACAATTCGCATACACAATATTTATATAAAATTCTTCATAAAACTTCCTCGCGAAATTTACCGTTGCGCGAATGGTGCGTCAAACCCGTTATACATTTTCCGATAATGTTTACACGCGAATTATAATAATGCAAAAAACACAGCATGAGTTTTATATTTTCATAAAAGTTTTTGAACGTATGGCTTTAAAGTAACTGACTTCGTTGGCGGTAATCCACATTTAAATTCATAATTTTTCATTCTTCTCGCTATTGTCCTTTACTGTCTTTACAGAACAAATCTACACACGGAACAAAGCTACGCGGTTATTATAAAAATTATTAACGATTTAAAGAACACTTTGATGCAAATATAACTACACAATTCTAACGAAGCTAAACGGCTGTTCAATCTAAAATAAGATATAAATTGATCTGAAATGTTTGTCGCAAGTTGACGCTCTATGCGCCAACAATACATTGGCAGAGACTTTATAATGCGATTGAGACGTGACACAGAAAAACGATATGCTTCATAATTAAAGCCTCGTATCAGCCTGTCTAAATCGCAACGAGTAATTAATTCAGGAAGTCACTGTTTCAGCACGATGTCATTATAGCATTATCCCTCCGGCAGCTATTTTGCTGACGCGAAATTATCATTAAGCTATATTACTCGTTCATTAGCTCGTGCTACCTCGGCCGCGACTATTATGCTCGTGCCTCTGGACTCGCCTGCTGAATTATTCCGCGCATCTTTCAATTCTTGTTAATTTCCGGCCTTTTTTCTCGCCCACGCCGCGCAGAAACTAAGGAGCTTATCCACTTCTCTGCTTGTTTTCTATACTATTCGTAGTGTGCGCGCACGAGTAATCCCCATGGAGTGGCTGGAAGCTATTTTAATGAAAACTCGCCGGAGAGTTCCCGAAACATCCGGCCGTGGTATCAGTGTTTCGCTAAATGCGCGAATTAAGAAGTGTTACGCTTGCGTAGCATCGTCGCCGCTGAAACATTTCGCTCTGCAGGTCGTAAACGTAAAGTATCGGTATAATGAGGTTGATCGAAACGTACCGTTAAAATTCTCAGAAAAGAGCAGATGCGTACGGAATTCAATGCAGAATTTTGATATTCTTTATGTTGCAACAACGCTGTGGATTATTGCCGATTAAGTCAGAGATTTTATCGCAGAGTTGTTAAAATGTCCTCGAACATTCTGGTCGGCAGTTTGTACTGTATTTCTGGTTTCATGAAAATGAAGAAACATGTAATAACATAAATATGTGTCGCGCATGATCATAATTTAAACAGTTCCTCAGAATAACCATAACTCTTTTCTACGCGTAGAGTTTTATAGATGGATCAAACCTGTTTCGTTGATAGACCGTAAATTCTGCAAAGTTTATGGCTCTAAAAAATCATAACTTAAAAAACGGAAAGAACAAGAGTATGAGTTTTGCACATTTATTTAGTGAAAGTGCAAGAAATATTCCTCGTTATTAGAATATTAGATTTTGTTAATCAGTGCTAATAAAAAGTTAGATTTGTTATTGGGAAAGCTCGTTATCACAAAGAAATTGAGATAAGCCGTATTTTTTTGGTAAAATATGCAACCTATGCAAATTATTTAACTTTACTAATTCCTTAACTTTTAAGGTCTATGAACTGTTAGAAAGCAGTAGAAGACGACCAAATTTAAATATATTCGTTGATGCAGATTACCGTGTGCCATGCGGCGAGCTTTTCCGGTTGATCGTAAAATGGTTTCCGATATCAGCTGACGAAACGAAACGAAATGAAACGATGCGCCAGAATAATCGAGAATGAATAATAAAGAGACCGGTGGACGCGGCTGTCGATCGAGTACGTGGCATCAAAAATCGAATTCTCAATTTAATGACAACCCTTTACTGTCGTTCTTTATCTGCACGGGAAATTACCGCCTACTCTTGCCATATTCGGCCCAGTTTACGATCGGCTAGCCAATGCTGCAAACATTTCTATTTTACACGATTGCGTTTTCCGTATCGTTACTGTCCAACCGTATTAAAGTGCATACGTCGATCAAGGATGCCTCGATTACAAAAATAATCTCAGTTGACCGAATTGATTTTTAATTGGTTTCAGCGTTAAGATATGGTCTAGGGAATATTTGAATTCTTGAATATATTAGACCAATTTTCACAACATCCATTTCATTCGATGCGAATATCTCAAACCTTCATATCAGGCACCACGTGTACAGCCGGTAACCGGCCGTAGATATGCAGAAATACTGGGTGCTATACGCAAGGAGGTACTACCGGAGGACTCGGAGGCCGAGGTCTGGCGAATCAGGAAGACCTAGGGTGATGGCGTACTACTGGAACTTAAGAAATTTAGGAACCAGGGGGTGCTGGAGACCGCCATTAGGATCGGAGTCGGGCAGCGTCCGGGCACTTACTCCACAAACGAAAGTGGAGGTACTGGACCTCGACTGCTGCACCGATAAGTCGGATATAGAGTCGGCACAAAGATGCGAGCTGGGACAGGAACTTCGTGGGGAGAGAGCTGGAGGTATCAGAGGAGGGCTGTGGTTGAAGCCTACGAAGCAGTTGCTACCCGACTGATCGCGATGTTACGCGTTAAGGTCTTTCCTTATGAGGAGGGGAATGCTTTATACACACGGGAAGATTTGGTGCACGTATGCCGTCCAGGTGTTGAGGCCGATAGTGTGGGACTTCCTGGCTCAAAGGTGCAAGTCCAAGTGAACCCACTAAACCCCTCCTCGGGCTTTAGCTCATTAAGCTCGGACCCTCTCCGGTGTCCCCTTTCGGGATATATGCAGGGTGGATGAGCTGCACTAGGTGCCTAAACCACTTAACCTAGGCCGCGGTTAGTCTGAGTCCCTAAATTTATATGTCGAATGCGGGCGTCTTCCGCTCTGCTGAGCTTTTTTTTCTTGAGGACCGACTCCACATAGAGACTGAACGGGAGTCGAGTCCTTTTGTCCCCCAGTAGCGCCATCGAATCCTCCAAACGAAAGGAGCCGATGACATCCCGATAATGCAAGATTCGGGGCCAATAAGTTCCACCCCCCGAGTTGGGTAGAATTCTGGCTAAAACCTCAGCATACTTAGCAGCCCTTTCACAGCATTGCCTGGCGTGTGTCCTGAATATCTTGTTCCCCTCGAACACTACCCCTAGGTACTTAATGGAGGAGCTTCCTCGGAGCTGGCTCCCCCCCCCCCCCCCCGTACGATGTTGAGAGGACCAGACGCTTTCTGCTGGTAAGGTGCAGAAACTCAGTTTCTCCTCAGTGAGAGGGAGTTCGCTCTCTTCGAACCTCTTATTCATTCTGGCTTAAGTCTTTCTCACCAGGCCAGACGCCGTCTCTTTGTCATGGGCGCTGACTACTAGCACCGTATCATCGGCAAAGTCTAGGACCTGTAGTCCCTTGGGTCGGCGCAGCTGCAGGAGGTCGTCGTACTGGACATTCCACAGGAGCGGGTCCAAAACTGAGCAAGCGTTAAGGTTGGGTGGGTAAACTGTCGCGTCACGGAGTGAGAGTAAATACAAAAATGCTTCCGCTGTCATGGCTTCGGCCACAGGAGGCAGGTTCCGCCTCCTGGCACGGTGACAAGAAGGGCCTGTTACATACGGAGATTTTCTCACGACGTTTTTCTTTCCTTCTTGACGGCATACGCTAGATAACGTCGGCGGTGAACGTTGCCCGTTCTTTTAAAAATAGAACATCTAATCTGCCATATGGGTCGCGAGTTCAATAAGGACCACACATCCCCGATTCTTAGAACCATCCGCGGTGTGATCTGGTCACGCAGGCCCGGTCCACACTACCGAATTTTCCAGTTCAACTGCGTATAAAAGGGCTGAGATTTTTCTTCTCAGCGGGCAGTTTCAAGTCAAATCGCGACGAGAGACGTAGCAAGATCGAGCCAAGTTCTCCTTCGAGCAATAGTTAACCCCCGCCGACTTGGTGCGTAAATCAGGGAGCGTGTCTTAGGACTATCGCGAATCTTACACTACACTTACGCACTTGTAATAGACTGAAGTTGTTAGATTATATTAATTTTTACTTGCAATTCAGTGTACAAGTTTATTTCATTCCATCTCCCAGTTCGAGTCAGTTGTTGGTAACGTTCCCACAAAGATCCCCCTTTGTATGTCGGGCACAAGGGCGGCCGGTGGGGGGGGGGGGGGGGGGGATCACCTCATGAGACCGGGACCGTGTAAGACATTCAGGGAAGCCCTAGCCGCGAAAGAGATGACGCTGTGATGTTGAACATCCATCAGGGAAACCTGAAGCGCAGCAGGGTCGCCGACTAGTTTCTCATGCAGCTCTCTTTGGTAAGGGGAGCTGATGTGGCGAGTCAGTTAGCAGTTCTGCAATCGGAATTATCCGGGCTAGCTTGTCGACGACCAAGGAATCGCGGCTATCTGGCTACCGTACTCTCAGACCATACGGTTGCTGGGGCAAAGTGCAGGGTCGGGCTTCGTGTGAACTACGTGCAAGGACATCGCCATCGTGAGCTGCTATTATTCCCTCAATGATAGCAATGAGGTGTTCCGCCAACAACTAGAGAAAGCGTTCCGTGACATACCAGACGGGCTTGTTGTGGCTGGCGACTTTAACGCCAGAGCCATCGAGTGGGGGATACCACACCCGGATGCTAGAGACAAAAGGGTTATGGAGATTGCATCCAGGCTGGGGCTAGTCGTGCTCAACACGGGCGCGACGTAAACTTACCGGCGACCAGGCTTCGGCAACTCGATACCAGACATCTCGTTGGTATCGGAGAATTTGGTGCGACAGGAGTTGCGCCTGCCGGCTCAAACTTGCGGCGCGCGCCCAGTACGAGCAGATCCAGCACCCACTCGGCTGGAACACGGCCAGGATGGACGAAGATAAGCTCATCTATGCGCTAAATGACGGGGCGGCGCGATTGCCAGCTATGCCGCAGACCTTCCTGGACAGACCGACCGCTGAGGCCACTATGCAACGCACGACGGCAGTCATTCAGTGAACATGCGATGCAGTTCTTCGAAACCTGCGCTCTGGTAAAACAATCATCTGGCTAGCCTCAGGAAGGAGCCGACAGGTCACACGCTTATAAAACGACGAAAAAGGTCCTTAACGGGACCATTAAGGAGAGCAAGGGCCGCTTCTGACGCGAGATATGCGAAGAGGTGTACCAAGACCCTTGGAGTAAGGTTTACAAAATCGTAACTTGCAGGCTCGGCTCAATCGACTTGCAAGCACCAATGGCGACAGCCGTCACCACTATGTTTGAGGTGGCCGAGCTGCCAACGGCTGTGTCCTCACTTAGGTGTAGGAGGGCACCCAGGCCAGACGGCATATCAACGGAGGCGCTAAAGGTGGTGGTACGACAATGCCCGCACCTCCTGTTTGATATATACAATGCTTGTTTCTCAGTGGGAGTCTTCGTCTCGCTTTGGAAGATAGCGCGTCTAGCCCTGATGAGTAAGGGGAAGAGCCATCCCGGCTCTCCATCATCGTACCGTTCGCTGTACATGCTAAATACCACTGGAAAGGTGATGGAGATGATGCTGAGGACGAGACGGCGCGCTGCCATACGAGCACCGATGACTTGTCGGACCGGCAGCATGGCTTCTGGAAGGGTCGATCCACTCTGGGAGCGATCTCGGAGGTCGTCGTTGTAGTCGACCGAGAGGATCAGGCGAGCCACCAGGCAAGGCCGCTGGTCCTCCTTGTGATGTTGGTTGTGCGAAATGTCTTCAACTCAGCGAGGTGGGCGGATATACTGGCAAAACTCGAACGATATCGGGTGCCCAGTTACTTGTTGGCCATAGTCAATGATTACCTTATGCGCAGGGTCACTCCATGGATGGACGATCGAGGCATCCAGCTGGCAATCTCTAAAATGGAGATCGCCATGCTGACTAGGAGGCATGTCCCCACCATTGTCTCGATGGTGAACGGAGACCAGATCGTCCAGACGCGAGACTCGGCTGTGTACCTGGGTGTCACGCTTGACACCAAGCTGACCTATTGGGCGCACATCCGACGAGCGTGTGAGAAGGGAGCCGCGGTGACGGTGGCATTGAGCAAGTTGATAGGTAACATAGGCGGTTCAAAGCCCCAAACAAGGTGGCTCCTGATGTCCACGGTCCTCTTGGTCCTCCTTTATGGAGCTGAGATCTGGGCCGACGCCATGGACGTCAGGAAGTACCGGGAGCACGCATGGCCTCCGTCCAGCACCGGGGGTGACTGCAGATAGCGTGCTACTACCGCACGGTGTCAGAACTCGCGGCGTTGGTTATTGCGGGTGTGATACCCGTTGATCTCCTCGCCGGGGAATCCGAGAAAATTTTCGAACGTGACCCGGCAACGTGCTGGCCGGATGCGGCCAAAGCGGCGCGCGCGCACTCTCTCGTGGAGTGGCAGCGGCGCTGGACAAGCGGTACGGGGAGACGCTGGTCTAGGAGACTGATACGGGACTTGAAGCCCTGGATACAGTGGGCTCACGGGGAGGTTAACTTCTACGTGAGTCAGCTGCTGACGGGGCATGGATACGTCCAGCTGTACCTCTTCCGATCAGATCTCCCCAGTGCCGTTATTGCTGCGCCGCGAGTGATGATGCGTACCATACATTCTTCGGCTGCGCAAACTTCGCAAACCAGCGCATGGAGCTAGCCGTCCAAGTTGGCAAAATCACGCCCGAGAACATCGTGGCTCCGCAGCCAGGAATGTTGAGATGCTGTGTCCGCGTACGCGGAGACCATCCTGAGGCAAAAGGGGGACGACGGGTGCCTTGAGGACCAGCGCCCTCGGCGTCCTTAACCCTTTCGCTACGGGCGGGTTCTCCGCCGCGGTATTTCTGTTGAACGGAGCGCCGCAACAGCACTGCACGCTACGCAACGCCGATCGTCAGCGAGAATGCCGTGGCGGAGAACCCATGCTGCTGAGACTGATTGCCGAGGTACATCGATTGCTAAGCAGTTTGTTTATTCAGTTGTTAGCAGTAAATGATGCAAAAAACATTATCAGTGTATGCCCAGAGTCAGAAACTTGCGTAAAACGGTTGGACGCAATAGATCATTGGCATCTGGCGGAGAGCCACTAAAGTGGCCCGTAGTACCTCAGTGACATCTTGCGCGGAGCCACTATAGTGGTCCGTAGTACCACAGTGACATCTTATGAAAAGTCACTATAGTGGCCCGTAGTAGCGAAAGGGTTAAGCGGAGATGGTATGAGTTGAGTAATGCCAGACGTAATCCCCCACCTTCAGGGGCCAGTACGCCGCGGCCCGGGGCGACGGAAAGCGAAAACATTATCCGTCCTGGGTAGATCGTGGGGATGGAGGGGTCTTTTTTTAGAGGGTATTACCGGGACATCCCGGGTGAGTCCCGCACTATCTCCGCAGAAAATGTCTCTCTGCGAAGATGTGCGTAAATGCATTTCCCCCCTCGCTAATAAAAAAAAAAAAAATAATAATAATAATAATAATAATTTTTTTGGGGGCAGGGAAGCGGAAAAATCTCTAGCAAGATACGCGGGGTAGACCGTGTATTCCCCAGGTTATGTGGAATTCTTACCCACTAAAAAACTGCTCCTCCTCGGATTCAGCCCGTGAGGTAATATCGTGGCCTTTCGACAGAGTTCCCTAAGATGGAGTAGTAGGGTTCCACCGACTCTCCTCCGTCTTCTTTTCGGAGAGCAGGCGTCGGGAATAGCCCGCGATGGCTCTCCAATGCCGTATACTTCGCAGCATCACCCCCATGATGTTGTCGGGAGTGACGGGATAGACATCCTGCTGGAGGGCCCCTCGCGCTTCGGTCCAGCGCGAGCAGGCGAAGAAGGTGTGCTCCGCGCTGTCCCTCTCTCTGTGACAGCCGTAGCCGCATAACGGCAAGGCCGCCCTCCCAACCCTGAACAGATAGGCCCGAAAGTATCCGAGGCCGGTCAGGAGTTGGGTGACATAGTAGTCGACCTCGCTATGAGGTCGACCGACTCAACGGGCTAGGCTAGGAATCAGCCTTGCCGTCCAGCGCCCCCGAGTCTCTTCCTGCCACCACTGCTGCCAGGAGTGGAGGGCATATCGACGAGCCACCCTCCTCGCTTCAACCCCATCTTTGCCAGCCTGCCTCGCCTCATAGACCCGCTTGCATTCTAGAGCAAGTACCAGAAGAGCCGGCTCCGCGACAGTCCGGTAGTTACTCGCTACACGGAGCGCGCTCCTTCGCTGCACCGCCGCCATTCTGCGGCGGTACTTGTCGAAGCGGAAGGCTAGTGCCTGTAGTAATGCTTGTATATAATGCCAAAGTAATGCTTGAGGCCATGTTGCGCGCACTCCGTATTGCGGGAGCCGCCAAAACCTCGCGGGCACTATTCATAGTGTGTTGAGGCGGCTTAACTTCCATCCGAGCAATCGCATGGACCCGCAAGAGATCGAGCCTCGTGCTGGTGACCCCGCCTCCTCGTGGCCCCCGCTGGTAACGTCGCGCGTCCAAGAACCTGAAAGGGTGATTGCAGGCGCGACGGCTAAGTGGGTCACTTCCCGCTCTGGGACGGTCTTCTCCTCGGATGATCCCTAACGGGTGGCGGGGGGGGGGGGGGTCCCTGCCTAACGCGCACACGTTCCAGGTGGGCGTGTACCTCTCTTATCAGTGGTTTATCGCCCCAACATCGCCGGCATAGGCTAACTTGTAGCCTGGTCCGAAAGAGCTAGCGCTTACGCTCAATAAGAAGCTCGGATACACACTACACACCGTATTGCGGGTCGTGACGACCGCCGCGTTGTCGTCCGTGTAGCCAACGAGGAACGCCTCGCTCGGGACCTCGATACGCAGGATGGCATCATAGAAAGCATTCCAGAGGTCCGAGCCAAGGATAGACCCCTGGGCCACTCCTGCGGAGACGGACCTCCTCCGCCTTCCCTCGACCGTGTCATACAGGAGAACACGGTCGTTGAAGTAATCCTCCACTAATCATAGGAGGTAGTCCGGCACCTGGAAGATGTTCTTCAGGGCCGCGAATATCCCCGACCAACTCGCCGAATTGAAGTCGTCCTTCACGTCCAGTGTGGCCACGAGGACGACGCGCCAGCTGTGGCGATTGCCTGTCTCGGCACTCTCCGCCGCTCGCAAGATCATCCGGCGGGCGTCGACGGTGGACCTTCCGCGCCTAAAACCGTACTACCGATCCGACAGATCCCCCGCCACCCTGTAGGCCGTCAGCAGACAGGGTCTGATTATCTTTTCTAGCAACTTTCGGGCCGTATCCAGCATACAGATAGGTCTGGACGCTGACAGACCGGTAAGGGGTGAATATCCTCCACCTGCAGTCCTACTGACTGTCGCGTCCTCGTCGGATGTACCGGGAAGAGGGCGTCCACGATCGCCGATGTTTCGTCCGCTGGTAAGATCGCAGGTCCGTTCTGGGCACCGATCTTGCAGCGCACGATCTAGTATCCCAGACTCCACGGATCCCGTTTAACTTCTTCGCGGAGTCTCTCCCAGCAGCGCCGTTGACTGATCTTAATGTTGTGTCGCAACTCCCGACGCTTGGCTCTGTAGGTTTGCCACAGGGTTTTCCCGTCGGGAGTGCGTCCGGCGCGTTGGACACTCCGCCGCAGACGTAGGCAGTCCCGCCGGAGGTCGGCGAATAATAATAATAACAACAACAAGAAAAACAATATGAACAGAATGATTCAAAGCACTGCAAATATACTAAGTAAATTCTGAACAGAGCGGCGAACTGTCAAAGGATTAAAATAGTATAAAAGTTTCTCGAATTGACGCGATGCATTTTGGTACACATTGGGCAGGTTTGCAATTGAATTCCGTGAAAAGTATCACGCATCCGTCAGATTTTCGAGAAATAAAAACAACAACACATCCCCAACAAAAACAAAATACGAAAAAGAAACTAAAGGTGGGGTAGAGTTTCGTCAGAATACATGAATACCGAGAACACTGGTTGTAAACGTCAACGAAACGCGGTTCGATATGCGACAGTCCTGGGCGATTCTTTTGTCGCGTATTTTATCCTAAATGTATGGCGGACAAGGCGGCACACAATGCGTTTCCCCGGGAACGAAATTAGTGCGCCGCCAGTGACACCATCGCGGATGTATACGTGTGCGGGACACATTGTCGGCCGTAAGGTATTGTGCACGAATGCAATTAAGTGTGTCTCACTCAGGTGTAGACCGGGAATCGATCCGCTACGTTTAGGTTCGTGTGTCGGTAATGAGCGAGATTTCAACCGCGTCCGGCCTTTCTTCGACTTTGCCTGCCGATTAGGCTTCCTTTTTTCCACCTATGTGACTTTTATGTTCCTGAAACGTAGTTCAAACAATTGTATACACCATCGCTTTAATATTTGGACACCTTTTATAACATAGTACATAACTTTTTTCACGGAGTGACCTGAACTTTTTTAGAAACGTTAAAGGGACTTGTTTACTGTACAATGATTAAAATAGCTTTACCTTAAATGTTGTTACTGAAATTACAAAGAATAAAATGCTCTCTTTTTCTTACTTTTCTAGCTGAGCTTATAATGAAAATTTAAACAGTTCAGTCAAATTACGGGCATTGAAAGATGACAAAATCTGCAAACTTCTTACAGATATCGATCTTTGAATGCTGATTGATCATAAGAACGTCAATCGGATCCTACAAAACGCATTGTTTAAGTTTTTATTATAAGCTGAGGTAAATAAGTTAAGAAACGCAAGTTTCTTCTTCTAAATAGAATTAAGGAAATTACATGTCGTTTCACTCACTTTTGAGGAAGTTATTTTGTAATTATTTATTTTCTTTCTTGTTTCGTACTTGTTGTTTCGCCGACAATTGGTCAGTGCGATTTAGGCTAGTTATCGAGAGAACCTTTTCTTAAATGGTAGTTAGATAAGCTTCTCTCCAAAACGGCCGTTATGATTGCAGCAGCGAAATATCCCTCGTCGGTCTGAATGACCAGGTAGAAAGCATCTCGTGATCGTATTTATTCTATCGTTCGTAGCCAGTTTGTTGGCAGTAGCCAAGCAAACGAATTTCGCGCAACAGGATCGTACCTCAAGCTGGAGGGCTCATTAATTTCGAAACGCGTTCGATCGATACTGGGAGCAAAGCTATTGGCGGACTCCGTCGTTGTTTCCGGTAAGCCAGGATACGTAATCACGGGGGAGATCCATATGCCCCTGATGGTGGGATTGTCAATCTGTAAACGTCACTTTCGTTAAAAACAACGACGAAATTACAGGTCAGGGTACGCCGGTCAACGGCGCATCGATTTTCAATTTGCCCGTCGCGCGAATTCTATGCGATCGAATCTCTTCACGGCTAAGCGGCAAGTAATTTGGGATGGACAATATCCGGCTGTGATATTATTACAGCGCGTAATAAATTGAATTTGCGGCCGGCGTTGTTGTTGCTGGATCACGACGAAAACTGTTACAAAAGTCGCTTCCTCTGTTCCACAGAAGTCAATGATCTGCGGATACTTCAGAATTTATCGTTCTTCGATAAGCTAAATAAATTACTGACTGAACTGAACGCCGCACTGACTCGTGACCGGAAATGGTAATTATAATTTCGAATGTCTGGTTAATAACTCATTCGCTGTGTGTCGCTTGTGGTATGAATTCGCGCTTTCGTTTGCTGGTCATGTTTTTCGTTGCACCTCGATTCGGTTGGAATCGAGGAAGAAATTCGCTAACTTTGAATTTAATTTAGTTTCAAAAAGGATGCCGAGTTGATTGTTCGTTCGTAATCTAACTAAATCACAGAATAAACTGGATGCTGAATCGAAATGGTAATTGCAACAGTGAATACGAGGTAGATGTTCCATTGGTTGTGTAACGCTTGTAATATGTATAGTTTTGGTTTAATCTTCACTAGTTTTTAGTTTCTATTTATTTTCTAGGGTAATTGTCCCAATTATCGTATCTTTTAACATTTTAACATATGAAAAATGTAATACTTCTCCACAAATCTTACATGTTAATAGATAAACATGATTGAAATGAATCACTAATTTATGTACAACTCTTTTTTTCTTTGATATGTTTTTCATTTGGAAGTATAACAGTTAGGACAGTCACCCCATATCCTATCAGTTGTGCCACTAACTTTATAGTGCATAGCCACAATTTAATCTGTGCAGTATTTATTAATTACATTAGAGATAGGGTAGCTAGCGAAAGGTAAGAGATCCATATTACATGAGGATCAAGAAATGAGCATTGCCTCTACATAAAAATAAAAATTCTTTAAAGCAATATTGAATGCTAAAACAGTTCTTTAATCAGCACAACAAAAACAAGAACAATAAGCATTGCATAACAATAACAACAGGTGAATAACAAGATATCTTTGGTTATGAATAAAGCATCTTGGTGGTTTTTAATGATGGTGGCCTCCTTCGTGGACGATCCCGTTGCTGTTGTGGACGTGAGCGAAAAATCCGTCTTTCCCAGCGTGATACTTCACGGTTCTGACATTGCCGCCGGGTTCTTTTACCGTGTACTCGCCAATGACTTCTTTGCCTGTAGAGAGTTAATGGCTTGGATGACTTCTCAATCCACGTAAACCCGGTATAGGAACTTAATTATCGGCCGATATTATCCATTAGGCAAACAATGAGCCTGTATTTCCAAAACCATATAGCGATCGTAATCGTTATAAGCTAGCAGCCGCGTAGATATTACACACTATACTTTGATGTTATGGAAACAAGTGAACCATGCAATTGTTATTTTGACTACCATGGTGTTTCTCAACACTGCGGTATGGTTGGGGTCTCCCAATAACGTTGTGGAAGGTCAATAATTACCCGTAACCCAGTTATAAATTTATAACGTTTGTGTCGTTAATAACATTGGCTCCACGAATAGTAGTTGCGTAAATTATTCATTAGCTCAGTTAGTTTCGTGACAATCTATAGTGGACGACGATGTTCCCAAACTGAGTAGCTTTTGCAGTTAACGCACTACTAGTTAGCAGATGAACATGGCAAAGCGGAACAGATTCGTCAACTGCGACATGATATTATAAATTGTTTCGAAGGAGAATTCTGGCTCGAGCAATAATTAGCGAAACCGGGAGCATTTCTTCACAGTGTGTGTATCATGTGCCGAGCTTCAGAAAGAGCTTTAACAAGGCAGTCGACTTTGATATTAGCTCTTCAATGATCCCGCAATCAGCCGCGGTTAAATCAAGAAGCCCCTCCGAAAACCAAGATCCGTGACTAGTAATTACAATTCCGGTATAACGTTACAACCGTCTTAAGTCTATTAGAGAGCTCAAACTAATTTGACAAGAGACTACTGAACGATGGATGTCGATGGAGGCAATCTCGGCGGGGAAAAGCCAATCGTTATTTTGGCTGCGTTTTTTCCTATTTGCGATATGAAAACGTGACCAAAAATGTCATAGGCGACAGGAGAACTATTTTCGTTTTCAATATCTTTCTTCAATTTCGTTCAATTTAAAAGAATATATTCGCTATAATAAAGGGCATAGCCGATTAAGATGGTCAAAACTGCCCTTAGAGGTTTTTCAATGGGTCATATACCGTTCGATAGCTGACCAATAAAAACTCATCGGTGCAAAATTTTAACCCTGTAACGGTTTTCCGCCGTTTTTCCCGCACTTTTCCACCTTTAGCGGTTTTCTAAAATTTTGAAAAAAATATGGCTTATTTTGGACATCAAGCCGCATATTATAGAATTTTTCAGATTTTTCAGTTCCAAGCTGTGATTATCAAAAATGTAAAACCCCCAAAAAATCGTAAAATTGAAGATATCTCGAAAACTTATGAATTCTCTATTTTTATATTAATTCCCTGATAAGGTACTATCGCGGCTTGTTTACTCAATTTTTCTCAGATTTTTTGCTCGCCTGCAACATTGTCAAAAAAAATGAAAACCCATGTGTCGATGTTTTTTGCTGTCAGAAAGAAGCTACTACTTGTCTAGTTTACCGCGAGTGTGGATTAAGCAATTTTAAACGTCATTGCATCGAAACAAATAATTTTTTAACCCTGAAAATGCGAATTGAGAATAAAAAACTGAAAATATTCTATAACATGTGGCTTGACGTCCCAAATAAGGCTTATTTTTTTCAAAATTTTAGAAAGCCGCTAAAAGTGGAAAAATGCCGGAAACCGGCGGGAAACCGTTACAGGGTTAAAATTTTGCACAGATGAGTTTTTATTGCTCATTGAAAAACCTCTAAGGGCAGTTTTGACCATCTTAATCGGCTATGCCCTTCATAGGGAATGCGAATTTTAAAAAATCCATAAATGGAAAAAGTATAGTTAATTCGTTAGGACCTTCATGGAAAAAATTTTGTACGATTTTTGAATCTTTCGAATTTGTGTAGTATTAGTAAATTATTATGAAACTAAAAATTGTTTCGACAGCTCGATATTCAATTCAAACAATAATTTCTTACTTCAAAACAAGAGCAATTAATGTTTTGCTTTTGGACAGTTTGTTCGATTCCAACTTCGAATAGCGAAAAGTTCTCAGAAGTGTATGTACATATATTTAGGCACTGGTAGATTGCGTCTACAGCAACTACATTCCCTGCGGACTCAGTCAACTGATTAATCCTAATCAAAGTACTCCTGGCAAACTAGCTTCTCAACTGTTTGACATCCGAGCTTCATTAACATAGGGCATGTTCTAGTCCTAATTAAAGCAATTTTCTAGTCAAAGTGGAAGAATTTCGAGGCTAGAAATTCGTCGAGTTGTACGAATCAATCAATCTCCGTCTTTCAAAACATTGTTGCAATTGCTATGCACAATTACGGTACGATTCAATGATTCTGATCTCAAAATAAAGACGTTGCACTTGCAAACTTGAACGGGGATCACTAGTAATATTCGTAAACAAAAGTTACGTTGCATCTTTAGAAATTGCACGAAATAAAGCGATTTTTTCAGCTAGGTAAATTGACGCTGAACCCGCCGTGATGGTAAAAATATTCAGTTTCACATTTTTTATTTTAAACTTATTGAAATTATGAATATTCACTCATCGAGAACGATTGAATAAACTTCTCAATTCAAACATACACTATACAAAAATTGCGAAAGGTCTCAATAAATTCAGTTTTGTAATTCTTATCAGCCACGTTTAGCACTCGATATCAATCGAGTGTGATTGACTCCTGTCAATCTTTATATTATATTATCAATAAGACTTTTACTTCTTAGTCTGCTCTTTTATAGATTATGGAGTTTCTATGTCTTAACAAATTTTCATAACTTTTATCACAAATCTTACCGTGTTACATTAACTTGGTTGAGCTTTTTTGATCTAGAGCAACATTCTTAATTGACACTAAAAGTGTTAGGTCTATACGTGAGTCAGGTTTACCGTCTCTGTGCTCCTTTTGGCCGTGAAAATCGCCAGTATGATGGTCATCCACGCCGTACGAATACTCATAGTGAGGATGCGCGACATAGTTGTGATGATGGTCACCGTGTTTATCTATCCAGCTGATCTCTTGAGCGTCGCCTAATACTGGTCCATAGAAGTGTTGGAAAGAATGCGCGTGCTCGGCATTAGCCCGGCTGCCCCACAAAACCGACAAAGCCAAAATCGGTAGGATGTACTGCAAAGAATAGTTCATTAGTTGTTTGCACCGCGATAAAGTGCGGAATTTAAACCGGGGCAGAGTATCTGGATAGAGAGTTAACTTTGTAGGTGTTTTGTGGCAACGTCCCGTTCCGGAGTCAAATATGAGGAATGTTTGGTGTTCCCTCGTTAGAAGTTGAAGAGCAACCACCCGGAGATCCCTGGGGAAAATGGGGGAAAGAAACACTGCTCAGCTGAAGGCATATACACAATTGCTGAGGCCGACCGCGGTTATCGATTGCTAGCGAAATAGATATTGGTCATCGATGCTTTTGATATAGAAAACAAACTTAAATTTAACGCACTTCTAATTTACCGAAAATATTCGCGAAGAAAACTCAACTCTGAATTTTCTCTTTTCTAGCTACCAATTACAATTTCAGGTTAGTCATGTTTTGTTTGATAAGAGGATCACAAAATTTGTGTTTCACAATCTGAAATTACAAACAATTAGATATTTATTATAATAAGCTACAACAGTTTTATATATTACGCTTATGTTTACATTGTACATATAAGTCAAAGTTAGTAGATCCTACAAAGTATTTTCATATCTAACATGTATCATGGGTGGGTATATACAACTATAGTGCAATTAATTAATGTTACAATCAAAATAACTCGAACGAAAATGAAGTTAACATTCTGAAATATTTACTATGATTTGTAAACGTGAAATTGAAGAATCTTATGTATAGATTTTGCAATCCGATAATTTTATCACAAAATAATCTTTTTTGTTACTTACAAATACAAGTAGGAAGATTGATTTTTACATAATTTGATTCGGTATTTGGTTTTTAGCTGATTACGACCGCCCGTCCTCCTCCCTTTATAGATACACAATCGTGTTGCGAAACTTGCACAAGTATCTACAGTCTGATGTATGTAATTGATACATTAAGATTAAGAGTGGTTCTCTACTAGATCGTGCGATCCATGAGACAATGTATAAAACCATGAATTAAAGCTAATATTTCTTCAGCGTACTTCAGCACTAATAAGACGGAAACAGTTTCTTTATCATACAGCTCCGAGCCGGTTCGATATCACCGACTTAGGAAAACGTTTTCGAGGGCAGGGTTTTTCGAAAAATTTCCCCGGAGAAGTAGAAACGTAATTCGGCGAAGTGATTGTGATTAACCGACGTTACGGAGAATCGATGGAGGTTCCAGTGGAACGGGACAGGACTATTTCGCGTACGGCGTACCGGCCGATAATTAAATGGCACGAAACGATTGATCGATTCGGTCGCTCGGGAACACCGGGTCCCACGTGTCACGGGTCCCGAGAAAAATGAGGAATGGTCAATCGCGTGATGTACACTCACTTTAAACGCCATTTCACTAGTTGACGGTAGTCGCGGTGCCCACGGCCGATGAGATGGGACGGAGAATTTCAGGGAAAAATCGATCGGAACGACACGGGACTAACAATCGTTCGAAAACTGAACGATCAGCGGATACCGGGTTGCTCCTTTTATAGGTCCACTTTAAAAGTTTCCCTCTGCTTAATTCTTCTTTGGACCCACACCCGGAACTTCCCGACGGTGCAGACGTTGCAAAACACAATTATTCAAGCGATCCGATCCAGCAAAAAGCGTCACGAGTTCATCGCTCGAGCGCACATTAGCCAATCCCGGTCTCTAATGGAGTTCGTTGCGGAATGGGACGAAAAAAATAGAACATAGGGAACGCTGCCCGGTTTCTTCGGGCCAGATGACATACGCTTATCGATCACGATCCTCGCCATTCCGTCACGCTCAATAGGTTCGCCAGATTGTGCTCTCGGCCTCTGCTTTCTTTCTGGATGCTGGTCCAGAGCCGCGATCTTACGCTTCATTTCTCCTCGAGTTACGCTCGAGATCAATGTCGCTTAGGAAGGAATTGTCAAACGAAACAACAGTGCCAGGCACCGTAAACTGAGGCAACAATGGTAACCCGGAGTAATTCGGGTACACCAAGCTTACATTAGCGACTATGATCAATTCATACAACAAGAGTTTGACTGTAATGTCAAATATCTCAATCAGTACGCAATTAAATTCTATTAATTTTTCTATTGTTCTGTTCTTTCTACAAGTGTATAAAATTTGGAGTTTACTTATATAAAATTTATACTTTTCTGTACAGTAATACTAGCTTTCACACTTATATTTATTTTGTTATACAATTTTAAATACTGATACTCATAAAATTAATTTGGTATTCTTTACACAAAGAACAATATCGTGATTGATTACGCATTTTTGTAATCGCGATAATATATTTGGTATTTAAAGTTCACTTAATGATATTACCAACAGACTGCAGATTCTATGTATTTATGTAAAAAATTTGATTACGCTTTAAAATAATGAAACCATTGAAGCAACTTAAAAAATGTCACTGTATTAGTCTAAAATTTATTAAGGAAAGGAAGAACATGCTTTTTAGTTCCCATTTCTAGCAATTGATACAAATGAATTTTATTTTAATAAAAATCTACAGTCCAATAGTTAGCATACCCATATACTCTATTAGCTAAATATCTAAACTAATACTGCTACTAGAAGAAAACAAAGTCATGTACAATAAGTTGAATATTCCGAACGAGTACGGCAACGGATCTGGGTTCTCACAGTTCCGATGGTAGAATGACGTTTAATAATACTCTCCGATCAGTTTTCAGGTCGGTGATCAACAAAAAGCGATCACGTTCGATCTTCGACGTCTCCCGCGCCAAGAAATCCAATCGTCGAGGCGTTAGTGCCGCGGAAGAAAGATCATTCGGGGAATTTTTGATACCATCCTGTTATTAACAAAAACTGTGGAGCTCCCCCCACGCAGTCGGTTCAGCAACGGAAAACGGTTACCGCGGCTGTAGAAACGAGCCAAGGGGCCGAGGGAAGGACGTATTCTGGCACACGATGTGCTGGAGCGGCGGAAGTTTTCGAAGAGGCGCTCGGCTTTTGAGTTATGACACTTTTTGAGTCGAGGAGTCGCATTGTGAATGGCGCATTCGGGTCTAGTGTAATATCCTAGCTCGATCTCTCAAAGCTGGGCCGGCGATAAATCTGCCTTAAATAAGATTTGCCGGCGACACTCCCGCGAAATAAAAGGAACAGAACGGCCACGGTTAGCGAGAACACGTTTTGCCTTCCTTCGATTCCGAACTGTTGACATCCTGCTCGGAGTTGATTGGTAATTTTCCTCGAACGGTTTAATGGGGCTGCCGAGTTTAACGAAACGCGTCGTCCTACTTCAGGCTGTTGAAATCGTTTTACTAGCCCCCTTTAAACCGTGACTATTCGCGATGATTAGAAACTGCGTTTCTCAACCTGCCCTGGGTCACTGTCCCCTTTTCGAACTTTCTTTTTTGGTGGCCCTATTATCAAACGTTGACTTGCGGAATATTTAAATCTGTATCACTATACTTACCATGTAGGTCATTTTAGCCAATTTCATTTAAAAAACTCCTCCATAGGAAAAAGTTTCAAAAATGATATGGATGTAGTATTAAAAGATGGATCGAAGAAACGTTTCTATGCTATCAATGGGAATTAAATATTTGTTTAATTTTACGTCGGTCTGTTCCACTAGAAAGTTCATTTCAAATTATTTTAATTCCTGTACCGTGTCGATGTAATTGCTTTATTTCCATTAGACGAAGTTTTACCAAGAGCTCAATATACGTCTCAAGCGTTCCCTGCTCGATAGTCCTTATTTGACTCGGTCCTCAGGGCAGGGGTCAATATTAATTAATATTGGGAATCGATCAATTTCACTTATTATCAGATAATTCCAGAGATCCAATGGATAACGACCCACTGCTAGAGATAGTACATGGAAAAACAAGACATTTCGCTGAATCATCGTACTTTGTGCTCCGATATTAATTATTAACTCCCTTGCAGACATCGAATCAGTTATGCTTGTTTGGCTTCAGTCTCTGTAAGCTTAGATGCGAAGCACAAGAGCGAGAGCTACGTTGCGTATACATCACAATGATTCCTGAGTAATATCACGGTGAGAGGAGCCTGAAACCCCAGGGATAAGTCTAGAGATTAACGTTGCGTTACCCTTGTTCTAGTAACACGTTGATCCCTAGATCTCTTTGAGTGTTAAACCACTTTCGGATAATTTGAATCGCAAGATTAAGTTAAATAAAATCTCTTTAGAGCGTTGCACCGTTGCCTATGTATATTTGATAGCAACGTCATGTAATAATCCTTTTGTAAGGAACTTGGTTAAATGAATAATGTTAACTTTTATTATACAACGATATACATATGTACACAAAACGACATCACTCCCCACGAGGCATCACCGAAGAAGTGCCGCCACGTTCCGTTCTCGCTCGCCCGATCGATGATCCGAATCATTCATTTGTTTCGCGCACACAACCATGAATTCATGTTCATCTTATTACTACACATTCATACAACCGCACACTCCTTCTTACATACCATACACTCTTAGCCATACTATACACTTACACTTTGAAGAATTTCAAATTCCTATGATGGTCATCATCCTCAAAGGAAAGTAATAGTATATGTATACATTCTCCATTCTTGAAATAATATTCCTACAATAGTAAGAGTAAATAGATATTCGGAGAAAGCAAGACTTGATCATTGACAATTACAACCCTTTACAGTATAACAAGAGCTAGGCAAATCGAAATAAAGTTTGATTCTTTTGCTATTGTTGGGGCGTCACGGCGTCGATCAGTAATAGCGACGAACTATGACGCTATAGAAGTGGACTGTATTAAAATGTGGACTTGGAATTTCACTCACTTTATTATTTAGCCTACTATAATACACTTTTGCTCTCAGGTTTAGAATTCTACACTAATTCGTTTCTATGTTCTACTCGTTTCTGTGGTCTAAATGTTTCTCTAGTCGAAATGTGTCTCGTCGAAATGTGTCTGTTATTTTGACGTCGTACGAGCTTTTAGGAAAGCTCGGTCCAGGAAGAAGTTGGTGGAAGTGGTAACAAATCTAAAAGGTGGGGGTCGGAAGAAACTCTATGGTAGGGGTTGGTTTTCGCAACGATTGACAGGGATTTCCTCCAGGTTTGAATGAAGCGTAAAAATACATAGCTGCTCGCGGAACGGTCGCGAGCCTGCCTTGGGCCTTCAGGCCTCTGTCCGCGGAGCCCCTTTGGAAACCCCCGAGTTTTATGATGCCAGCGTTCGCTATTGAGACCGAAAACAGGAGATTGTAAACCGATTACCATGCGTCGCGCGAAATACTAAAATTACTTGATGGTTCGGTTCCTCAAAAATAGCATTTTACCATTACTAGCATCATAAACTATAATTTGTCTTCATTGTTTGAAGATCGTCCTTGGGACCCTGTGCCCAGGACTCAACAGCTATCGAAGTCTAGGAATTAAAGAAAACGAATACAAAATGACGAAGAATTGTTGATCAAGTCAAATCTCTTCAAAATATTTACAACTCAATGATTGATCGATTGACGCACAATGGTATAGAAAACTGATCTATGCAGCAGTTGAATCACATTAAAATTAAATAATCCTGATTCCAGGACCGAAACAAATAATTAGGGTTAAGTAACAAGATGTTACGAGATGAGCAGTTGACAGGATTGATACATCGACATCGGACATGAGTGCGATGTAATCAGCAGTGTATAAATTTAATCTGTCGGATGACCCTGATACTGAAAACCACTTATCCCGAACCGTGGCCCGCCGGAACCACTCCCGGGAACGACTATGTGCCGGGTATTCCAGGGACGAATTCCAAGGAGATTGTTTCAGCCAGATAAAGACGAATAGTTCTGCTTGCCCGCGAATTTCAAAGAGTAGCCACAGTTCATGCTCGTATTCCTCCGGTCCTCCCTTCCAGTCCACCGTTCCAATCTCTGTTTCTTTTGGACGTTCCAGGAGCCAGGAACGCAACTCCAACCCAGGGCGTCGACATCCGACCCACCTTTTATAGGTCACGATTTACCCCCTGCTTCAGAGACGAGAGCAACCACACGCTATCCAGGATACCTCCTTGACCTCCATCCGCAGCCGCTTCGAATCTCAAAACAACCGAAACATCCTTGCGCAATTTCACTTACCCGACACCAGCAGATCTCCCGAGAGGTTGACGGAACTTCCTTGCTGACTTTTGATGCAATGATTCTGGAACGCTCCGCCATGTGGTGCGTTTGCATGAAGTCGGTAGGAGTTCGCTTCCGAGCGATTCTATGAAAATCTTGAAAACCGAGGCTTCGAACTCCTAGAAATTCTTGTACGAACCTTAAAACGTTCTCGAAAAACGTCGCCATTCCTTCGAAGCGTGTTCGACAACTGGAGTACAAGGTTGATGTATCCGTATACGCATGGGTACGACTAAATTGTGGTTCTTCGTGTCAAGTTAACCCTCTATGGGTCCGTCTAACTTTCAGGTCATTATACTAAATAATTTTAATTTTTTCATAAACTAATATACAATACGTCTTAATTATATAAGGTCTTTGAGATAATCAATAATAATATATCGATGTTATTTAGCAGTACCATCAACCTGAAATTTCAAGTGAATGTCTTGATAGTTATCTGTAGATAGATATTTAAGAAAAAAATCAGTTCATAGAGAGTGAAATCACTTACAGGTATCGAATTCTCAGTACAAATGACTTATCAGATTTTAGTTCGATACATTTTTCTGGCGTTTTTTATGCATTTAACAAAAATATAAAGAGGCCCAAAGAGGATTAATATTATCTGTATTATTCAGATAATTTTATCGCTAAATTCATTCTTCAATCATTTCAATTGGATAAAACTGATGCATTAATAATCCTTGAATTCTTTTAACTTCTTACTATCTTAAATTTAATTTACCGCCGTAAGAGATCACTGTGTCTTACAGACCGATTTATGTGAATAATGGGAGAATGAGAATTTGTCATAACTAGTCGAAGTCTGATTTTTACCTTCTGCCACTCGAAGGATTCTCAACAAAATTTTTCTCACTTAATATGTTGCCGTCAATATTCATTTTTGCGTCTGGGCAAGAAATTATGTCACTCGTATCCGATTGATGCAGCTGTCAAAACGTTAGAACTAGTAAAAGCAGCAGCAGTTGGCACGTTGTTGCGTATGCACCACAGCGTTGCTAGTTTTACTTCTTCTTGTGGACGCTGGTGACGGCAGTTCACAGAGATTTCTTTTCAACTGCGACATTTACCAGGCAATTCGCATCGATCACTTTGTCAAAAAAGTGTAGTAATACCGAGCACAATCCAAAATTGACTACACAAGAAAATTTTAAAAATGCCACTCGCGAATATGTGTATTATAATATCGATATAATTAAATTCATGCTTAAATTAACGTGGTCTTGGTAATGCGGTTTTTATTCGCTACTCTGATTTCCTATTGTTTCAAGCTATTAAAAAACGTAAAAATTATAAGGTATTTCGTAAGGTATAGTAAATGTGTACAACTAAAAACAAAAGTGTAACATCTGTAAATCTGTGTAACTAAGAAAAGTCTCTTCTACGAGACTCGATATGAACATCTGTTCTGATTATATAATAAAGTTATGTATACCATAGCTTTCTCGCATTAAAATTTTTTATTATAAACCTAGAGATGTGTCGAAGATATTATTCTGTAATAACTCTTTGTCAGTTTCAGTAAAGTTTTTCATTAAATTTAACATTGCTCTATGAAAAAAGGCTATAATTATTCAAAGATACTAAACTGAAATATATGTATTTCATAGTAAAACGATCGAAATGTAATAAAAAATATAATGATAATTTTTAGAAACTGCTGAAGGGTTTGTTCACTGGACAGGTCGCCGTACTTTTTACACAGTTAATAATTGCCAAAATTATTGTAATGCAATTTGTCCGTGAAGAGAATCAGAAGAACTAAGGAAATTCGGGAACATCTAGCCAACAGTGGCGTAATTGAGAAGCTGGATGATCTCCAGCGATAGCCTACCCCTTCAGATTCCGAGGTGGCGGATACCGTTTACAGATTTCCCTCCCTCCTCTCTCCTCGGTATCAGCCTCGTTAACGAGCCGAAACATTTTCCGGACCCATCCTAATTTTCCAAGTGTCCCGATTACGGGCCGAGTGCCCGGCGCCCGGGTCATGCCGGAGCCATCGGGTTAATTGGTTTTCGTGGCGGTGCCCGAAGTTACGGACAACCGGGTCGGATTATCGTCCGCTGTTTACAGCCTCTCCCGACTGCGATCTGACGCGAACCGGAGCTCACGGACCTGCAGTTTCGTTCCAGCGAAGAAATATCCGCGCGCTCGTAGACCTTTCTCCTTATCCGGCACATGTCGTTAGGATTTAATCGGTCGCTTTGTTTGCCTTTCGTGATTCGATACGGGATTCCGAGAGGCTTCGACAAGATAAACGGGAACTCCGGTTCGCGCTCCTGGGAACGGCGAGTGTAGATGCCAACGTCCAACTTTCTTATTGAATGTGGTAATTCCGAGCTTCCAGTAATTTAAGAGCGTTTAGTGCTAGTGATCGTCCTGATTGTACACCTGGCTCCATCAAATCTTCGTAATTGGCCATCACCGAGTAACTGCACCTCTAACAGTCTACCTGTTCCTACCGTGCCATTATTTTCAAACCTCGTCGTAATATTTGAGTACTGGTTGCGTACTTTCGATTCGAAAATTTACTTACGTTTAGCTGAATTTGGGAAGCCCGAGCACTACGCTACTATACGACAATTCTGTTCTTTTATTCGGATATTCAAAATGAATCTTATAACGATTATAAAATCGTCGAATTAGAAAAACATATCGTACATTATCTTTTGACTAGTTATCAAAAATCATTTCTGTAACAATAGGTTCAATAATCTGAAGTTTTAACTCTGTAAGTTTTAATTTTATTTTTTTTATAATTGTCTTTCAGCATGTAAACAAAAATAGAGAATTTGGGAAGTAGAGATACGGCTATATAAATCTCCCTTCTCTTTTGTATAAATCTTGTTTTTATAGTTGCCTAGTGTCTCCTCTTCCCAAACTGTCTATTTTTATCTTGAAGCTGAGGGTCAATTGGCGATAATTTACTGTACTTAGATTTTGCGAAAATTTGCGAGGTTAATTTTCGGAAATTAACGTATTAAGGATAGTTAGGCTTGCAGAAACTCTCCCCTAAACCCGAGCCATTATCGCCACGTTGAAGTCTGTTGACATTGCTGTTGAAGACACATGATCTCCAATGAGACATCTGGAACTTTCGTGCCCGGTATAATCGCATTTGTACATATTCCTTTTCATTGATGCGGGAACACAGCAAGTATGAATCCGTAACACGGCGATACGCAGAACGGTTCACCAACGTAATCACCTTCAGGATTCCACGGGTATTGCGGGAGTATGCTCGAATAATGAATGATAAACTCTTCTCTGCATATTCCGCGGGTGCACGTCTCCGGAGACGCGCGAGCGTGTATCGTCTTTAAAGCGGCTCCCCGCGACTCGGAGGGCTGCCGAGGAGTACATATGCATGAAGGAGCTTAGCGCACCCTCTGCCGCTCTTGTATTTGCTTCATGGTTCCGTCACACGGATTCACGAGCCCGGTGTACCAGTGAGAAGACAGCGAACGCTTCTTTCGCACTGACAACGCTTGTACATGAGTTATCCCTTCTTGATCTTAAGGGAGACCTTCTACCTTAGACGTTGGTTTTAAGTGACTTTCTGTTTGTACTCGTATTTTAAATTCTGTTTTCAGAAAGCGGAGAAGTCTTTGACTTATTAGCGCCCATATCGCTGGAGTTTCAATGTATTTTTAATTGAATTGCTGTTTTACTATTACCATTTGCTTTATGGGAACTTCTGCGTTGTTAAAAATTTTTTAGAGAACAAAGAACTACTACTCAAGTATTATTACACGAAGATACACAACAATATCCGGACACCTTTCAAAGCGCAATAACTTTTTTAAACCACGACTAAGTGATTTGAATTTTCTTTAGATGATAGTGGGAATAATATACTAAGCAACGAGTAAAATGTTTTTCTAAAATTTCGCTATCACTTTGAATGACAAAAGAAAATAAAAAAAACCCGCATTTTTAATTTTAACTTGTAACTCCTAACAATGTCAACCGATCTCGATCAAATTCCTAGCACACATATAAGTTATCGAGATCTATTGTCATAGGTTCAGAGAAAGAAGTTAAAAAACGATAGTTAAATAAATAGCTATAAAATTTTAATTTAAATAAAAGTCTGCTTCTGTTTGTGAAATGGCGAAAAGCATACATGATTTCTAAACTCATATGTAGAGTATGGATTTTATATGTTCATGCCAAAATGAATAGGTGAAATTCAAAACTGTAAGGAATTATTAAAATAATTAAAAATGAATATACATTTTTATAAAGCTTCTGTTTCTAGTAATTTCCTTAAAAAAAAAATTGGATTTTATAGTGCAATCTGTACTCGTACTCTAAAACGAAGACCCATTCCGAAGAACACATTGAACACACACTTTTGTACACTGAAACTATTATCTAGCGTTATTCCATAAACAATTTACACAGCCTGGTAGAAATAGCGAATAGAATATTCTACATATACAGAAGCGAATATCGTGAACGTTGTCATTCATTTTCTATGCATATTATATTTTTGCAGTTGTGCAATCGTGAACAAGCCGATAGAATTCGTATGTACAGAGGGCAAATAGTATAGTGGTTGGTGCAACACGTATTGGGTACGGGAAGCACGATGGAATAAGTTCGCGGCGCGTGTAGAAGACAGGGGAACTCATTAAAGTTTTATAAAACGGCGATTTCTGGCGCTGCTCTCCGAAGGAAACCCGGTTCTCCGCGACGCGGCGTCGCGCAGGCGATCCACGTCAGAGAGAAAACGCGAACGAGAAAGAGATCCGGCGTTTAATATATTTTCTTGTCAACCGAGCGTGAAACCCCCATCCACGGGAATGGAATATTATCCATTCGCTTTAAGAGGTGTCGCAAAGCTGTCAGAGATAATTCAGCCATTACCAGGTCGACCGAATTTACCGGGCACTAAAAGCGTTCAACGTTTAAAGTCACCGGGGCTACTATGCCACTGTCACCGGAATCCTGTTCCATGGATATTTCAAAGACCATTCGAAGTTTCACTATCGACGCACGTACTGTCGCATTCCGGGAAATAAATGTATTTGAAACGCCCATCTCTCTTATCGCGCTCCTCCATGCTTCAAATCTAATTCGTTTCAGATTTAGGGGTTTCCGGTGCCGTCCTTCTTTCGGCCAGCAAACAATGCAGCCGAGCTAACTTTATGTAACTCAAGGATCGAGCTGTGGAGTAAACAAAATTGCAAAATGGGACGGTAAATTGTGTGAATTGTTTGCATGAAAATAATCGTATAAAATGTTCGTACAAAGATATAAAGTCTCATTTTGTGGCTGTAGAAAACTGTCAAAAGGAGGTGCTGAATTCAATAACAAATCCACGAGTTACTCTTTTCTCCTCCTATTACATTGCTTCGCATTTATGTTGATAAAAATATGACTTCGATCCATGAATAGTTGTACATCTTGATACAGCGATAGACAATTTTTCAATTTCTGTTATTACTTCTTAATTATTGTACTGTGCTAACAGTAATCAAAATAAAATATACTTTTACGATGACTCCAAACGAAATTATCGAATAGTATAATAAATTATTAAGTAGTTTTATCTGGAAATTATAGAGTTTCGGAAATTGTAAAATTATTCCCGATAGTACTCGAGAGAGTCTTTCAAGTAACTGTCTCTATTCAAAGTGAACCGTCCGGAACGTCGGGAACCCGAAAATTCTCTGGCAATGAAGGGGTCGACGAAAATAGGAAGAAAGCGAGGAGTAATCGCGGCTCAATTAACCACGAGTAATGCAAGCCCGACGATGGCCTTAGGGTTGTCGCAAGAACCCCGAACAAACAGGCTAGGAAGGAGAAAGAGGATACGAGAGGAAGGAGGAACATAAGGCCAAGCAAAGTATCCACTCGTCGGCGTCGTCGTGGTAATTTGAACTATCTAGCGGAGAACCGTTAACCACCTGACGGTGGTGCACACCCACCACTTTCTGCGGCCCCCGGCTAGGGCCAGGCTAGGCATTCGCAAGCTCCAGACTGCTGAAGAAAGCGGCCAGGGAGGCTGGATACACGGTACTCTGCGGCTGATGCAAGCGGTTGTGGAGGTGGCGACCTGGAGGTTGCCGCCTGGGGCTCCCCCAATTCATATGCAAATGCAAAAGCGGCCGACCTCTGGGCATTGTTCGCCCTCCAGGGTAGTTCCACCGTGTCCCCGAGCTTGACTTACTACGCGAATTTCCGGAAAACTCCGGCGAGGGGGCGGTCTTGTAATTGATACTCGCCTAGTTCGGCGTTGCGGATCACAGCTCCCGCCGCGTCGGCACCGCAGCTATGTCGCGTCCATTTTCCGTTAAAAAAAAAACGAACGGGAAGGGCACAACGAGAATCGAAGGAGGCGGAGGTCGCCGTGATCGTCTCCGTCGGACATTTGCCGTCGCCATTGTCGGTCCCGGCATCATTTAATGATTCTCTGGGTTCCCTTTCAACGAGCTTCTCAACTCGTCGCCTGCTCGAGATCTTCTTGGGACTGCTCGAAATTGTGATGATGGTAATGCCGTCCAAACTGTTTTCGGCGAAGACTGTAACGCGTTCCTCGGAAGCAGGTGTTTTTAATTTTTCGATATCTCGAGCGGTCACCCTGTCGGGCAGAACCGCGTTCGTCGTGGTGAGAATTGCCCGGAAATTGAACCAGGTGGGGATAATGATAACGACCGGAATGAAGACGGCGTAAGGGTCCTCCGAGTTTCTATTGTTTCGAAGAATCCGGCGCGCCCGTGGTCGTTTCTCGGAATATATTGAGTAGAGATACGATTATGCTATTCGGCCGATAAAACGCGGTTTCTTTTATTCCGGGCTTTACGGCGTCTAAAGCAAGATGTTGCTCGTAACAAGCGAGCCTCTGAAATTTATCGGTCTTTATTCCGTGGATACATTTGCAAGATTGCATTTTTCACAAGCTATTGTATAGAACCTTGTATAAGTGATTCTTATTTTTCTTGTAGCCAGTTTAGAATAGCAGTTATTTGTATTCTACGGATCAATGTTGATCTAAAAAAATTAACGAAAATGCATTAGTGTCATTGAAATCAGTTTTGCTTGAATTGATGATGAATTCGTTTAATTGCACGTTCCGGTAGCGTATACAACATACGCAGAAATGTTACACAATTACTAGAGAAGGACTATTTATTATTAAATTTGTATAAAACACAAAAAAATATATAAAAATTATTGATTATTAGTGACACTGATTGACCCTTATAGTATTGACCCATAAAAATACACCCTATTTAGATATCCTCAAAACGTGGTTGACTCAGAAATAATTTAACGAAGCTCTCATTCAGTGTATTTGCGTTTAGTGTTGCTTCAATTTATATGCTTATCGTAGTAGTCATTAACTTATTATAATCTTACGAATTCATATATGTCATTGCTGGCAATCAATTCATCTCGAAATACGTGATAATTACCAAATACATTACAGAGATCTTGTAATCCGTTTTGCTGATTCATTCCAAATGCTCCTAGCCCCAAAGAATTATGATTCTCTTTCTCTGCTCACCAGACCGGAGCCCATATTTTGGAGTCACTCCAAGGTAAACAAAGTAAGACCCCTCGTATTTGTTGAGCATTTCTTTTCACCTTTGCGCGACTCACTTGCTCATATTGTTTGCCATCGGATTCACTTTCATGAATTTCTCATGCGCTTGCTTGTTTCCCCGCGTTTTTCGTCTCATTTATGCACGCACCTTGGCTGAAAGCGGATTACCTCGGTGCGGCCGCTGGCGGAGCTGCAATGAAAGTAACGAAAAAAGTAAACCGCCCAACTCGATTTTATGCAGTCATCTCTAGGCGCTTATAATTATTTCACACGCATAACAGTCGGGCAACGGCAACTGCGGTGTGCGAACAACATACGCGGAGATTCCGACCTAACTCCCGAAAAAGAAAACAGGTGATAAATACAACGCTTTCCGTTCTTCCATCCGTATATCCGATTACGCATTCTCGTCGAAAGAATTTCTAGAAAAGCAACACTGTAAATCCCAGGTAGGTTCCGAGCAGTCTCCGTTCCGCAGGCTTGGCAACTTCATCCGTTACACCGTTCAAAGTTTTAATAAATTCTCGTTTAGAAGTTTATTACCCGACGGTGATTGCGCTGTTCGCCGGGAACCGGAGGTGTTTAATCAGCGCTTAGGACGTTTTAATACTTAACACCTTAAGTGCCCCATCTCGCCGAAGACAGAATTATTTGTTCGGATTTACAAATGAACTTCCCGTTGATGCATGCGGCGTTACAAATTTGCTGGTCTGTAAATGCAAGAGAGATAAAAAAGTATTCGGTACCATTACGTTTATTTATTATATTTTTCTTCGAAACTGCTTTGTTAATCCTTTGTACTCTAACAGCATGACAAACATGCGATGACTACTAAATATGAATATTATTTAATTCTCTCGAAGCTAGAATGGAAGTAGACGACGACATAAAAGAAACATAATTATATTGTTCTATTAGGGAAATTATCAAGAAGAAAAAGCGTTTAGCAACGCAACAATGATTAATTTTTATAGGTCATATTATGGAATGCTGTCTTTTGACACCTTCTAAGTCATCCTATACAATTCTACGGAGTGCACCTCTATGGGATTAATTGGAGATGTAATTTACTTTGTAAATCGGGATATCATTGTTTTAACAGTGTAGTTCTCGATACAATTAATTATTCATTAAGACCGCTGCGGCAATATAATCAAACGGGAATGAGTGGAATGCGGATCGTTTCTTTGAAGAGTATAAACAACGTTATAGAAAGCTTTTTGTTCACGAAATGTGAATAATACCAACCTGTCGATTGTAATATCGGCAACTGTAAATCCAATGTACCTTACATAACGAACGTCTAACTTTGTTGTTAAACATACTGTTCGAAATAGTATTCGTCATACTAATGTTTCATTATATTCCTAACAATGGAAAACGTTTTTATCGACGTTTTCGATGTTTACAAACTGTTCGAAACGCTTGCTTGTTTGTCTCCGATGTTTGCAATCTGATATTGGCGCGCTTTTGTCACGGACTGCACTTCCATTCTGCAACAAAACAACGTAAACATTTTTTCTATATAAAGTAAACGCGGACAAGTTCCGACAAGAATAAAAGCGAAACAAAAGTTTCAAATTGGACATTTCCGGTCTGTTCCACATGTTCGAGCCTAAAAGTCCCACGAATGCGTCTAAAAATGAGTCGAACCAGCCGAGACACGGATCGTTTTGTAGCCGAGCTGACACGATACTAGCCAGGTCGCGATAAATAACGCGCTCGCATTTCACCGCGTCAAAACTCCGTCAATACGTATAGATTTTAATGTTAGGCTGTTTGTCAACGTAGGACAGCTCGTTCGTTTCTGTTGCCTTTCCAAAACATGACACTGGGTCCAGTTTCACATTACAAAATATCCAAGCAAGTCGGTAACTAACAAACGCGCGAAAATGGTTCGCGATTTATTAGAGCTGTGCAGAGCGCGTTCAACGCGGCCCGATGATCGGGGAACCTAACAGAACCACTCAAGATAGGAATCGCCTAGACAAGGCTGAAAAGTGAACTTGGATGATTTACGTAACCGGAACCTTTGGCATCGTGTAGCTGGAAGCCCTATCTTGACGTTGGAAGCCCACCAGTAATTTTAGTTGGTCGGAGTTGTGGTAGAAACGAGCTTAGTAAAGCTTAGCTTGTAGCTCATATCTTTTATCTTATCGTTATAGTCTCATTAGAGCAGGTTTTGCGAAGTACATTCATTATGTGCATATACGTCTTTTACGATTAACTAGGTGATTTGATGCATTTATGACAGAGTGTTTTTAATAGTTGCAAGATGTTCAGACGACTTTAGGAATGTTAGTGTATTAACCTCTTGGCATATAATGACATCTGGAAGATTGACGTCTTCGAAACGTTAAAAAACAACTTGGCAGTGCAAGAAATGTTTAGTTCCACTACAAATTTCAAAATATTTTGAAATATTTCATATTTTACAGAAGTAGTTATTTATTATTTTATAATGTTACTTAATTCATTTAACCTTATTAAATGTTATATAGCAACGCAAACTTCAAAATAAAATTTTGTATTTCCAAGTTTGCACATAATTGTTTCGTTAAACCAAATTAAATGGTATTTTTCGGACGCATCAGATTGATTTATATGTCAAGGGGGTTAACTTCGCCTTAAAGAAATTAATATACTTAGTAAACGAACTTCGCCCATAACGTACTATAACGAATCAGATTTGTGATGAAAATTTCATACACAATCTACTCATTGCTTGTACGACGTTATTCATTGCTTTTTAAAATCCAAGTAAAAGTTGTTTTTCTTCTGTCATCAAAATCTTGGAATGAATGTAAGTGAGAATGCGCAAGAAAGAAAAATTGTTTGGTCCATTAGGAAGATTATTAAGGACGAAGAAGTGCTAATCAACGTAGCTGTGAGAAAAATTGTAGTTAATCATCCGTCTACTGTGTCGAAGTCACGGTGAGCAAGAGTGAAGAGGGCTGCAAATATGTATTTGCAGAATATCAGTGTGGGTAGGAAATAACTCTGGCACAGGAGGTTCTGCTTCATTGGGCAGAGGTTTAATATTGAAACTGTGAATTCTGTCGAAATGATCATTTTCACATTTTTGTTTTAAAGTTGTTGATACTATAAAGACTCTACCATGGAAAACAACTGAATAAAAGTCTTCACCCAAGCATAGGTTATAATAAAACTGACAAAGAATCTAAATAAATAAATACCATAATTTTGTTTCTTACAACTATGCTGAGAATTTATACTTTGCATAAACGTCGAGAGTCTGTTTATGCTATACATTTATTCACTTTGCCTCCAAGTTAAGAAAGAAATGACAAGAAATTGTTTATAAGATTTATAGAATATAATCTGACTGACCTTTTTGTAATAATTTCTTGTTCAGTTTAGCTTGAAATATATTTTTACTGTAGCCTTGCAGAACGATTCTGAATATTAAAGACGTACGAAATTGTTGATATTACCCTTAGCCGAATCGCCAGTAAACTTTCCAGTCGACGGTTAAATGGAACCATTCGAGCTGTCTGTTTTATAAACAGCGGCGGCGTAAAGCGAAAAGTTGGTGGACGCAATTTCCCTGTAAAACCTGCGGTTATCACATTGTCACTGTTTGGCTCGTAACACATCGCGTGATATATAATGTAAGTTTGATCGAAAAAGTTCCCGGTGCTTTTTTATGAGCCACAAGCCAGGAGGGTGTCGTACGAAGACTAAGGAAACTGTTGTCTGCCGGGATGGATCTGTTCAGCTGTAGACCGTGCGAAATTGGGCACGACGAACGTTAATTAATATACACGGTGTCTTCGAAGTTGCTTGCGGCATTTCATGCAACAGTAATAGACATCATTAACCATTAGCTGCAGTGGTTGTTTTAACTTTGATCGGATCATTCAGAGGCTTCTCCCAACTAATCAGTTTCGAATTACACTGCCTTAGGCGAACAAAGTACAACCCCTAGCACTAAGTATTTCTCCAGAAGTAACAGTAACAAATTAATTTTAAAAACGAAAATATTTGCAACTTAAAATGACAACTTTAAATTGCACATATAATGAATAAATACGTGACATAGAATTAATTAACAAACGGAACGACACTGGTAAAAAATATTTAGTCAAGCGAAATACTGAAGAAAATAGAAAAAAGCCATTGAAGTTTGCATAGAGGTGAATAATAATTTGTTTTACAACTGTTTTAGCAAGAGGTGATGCTGATTTTATAGCACTGAATTAATTTGTTGCTATTGCTTCTTGTAAAATAATTATTGCCAAGGGTCGTAGATCGCGTATGTAGGGAGTCCCTGTATAGTCGCCCAAAAAAAGGTTTGCGTTTTAATCTGACGTTATTATGAAATTATATCCAAACTTGCATCCTCTAAAATCGTTAACTTTTTAACGTGTTTTCGTCGCAGCAAATGTACTAAATGAGAATAAAACTAAAGAGGAAGCTTACGTCCTAGAGTAAAGACTAGTAACTTGTACGTAAAGATGAGCTAGTATTACTTGTGTTCAAATTCCAGCTGAAGTAATAGAGCACAATACAGCTAATTTACATCGACAAAACGACTACATTCCTGCAGAGCGCAGATTGAACAAAACTGATAAAAGTAATTTTCTAGCAACGTAGACAACACTGCTATATTGAAACACGCAAAAACCTTGCAGGATTACTAGTTTTCACGAAGCGAAGTCTTGAATTCTGTTGGCAGGTAATTGTGGGACGGTTCATGGATTCTAAACAAAATGCATCGCGCCCAAGCACGAGGTTTCGAACAAACGCTTGTTTCGAAGAAGGCTGATAACGGAGGACAATCGTGGGAAGTCTTCCAAAGTTGAAAGGACTTTCCCTCGGTGTCGAATTAACCCCACGAGAACGGCCGAGTTTTATCACGGGGTCGAAGTTATTTCTTCGGGTCTGCCGTGTCTGTAATAGCTTCATCATCTCCGGGATAATTGCATTGCGACGATGTATAATTAGAGGGTATTCTGTGTTCGGAGCATGTCCTGCATACCATACGCCCCGGAATCGTTACACGTCCGCGAGCAACCCTGCCCCCTCTTTGTCGTGGCTTCGTAAACTCTGTTAATTATATAATGCACCGTTATTATCGACAATAACGCCCAAGTCCGGCAAGATGGTTGACTTTACCGAGCCTCCAGGAATATCTCTGCTACTATGTAGCTCTGGAGTTACCTTGCTCATGCGGAAGTCGGTCTGTTTGTTAACAGATATAATGTTTGAGAACCTTGATTCGTTTTACAACAGCAAGTAAAGCTTTTGAAGTATGCAGTACTGCGATGTTACAGTTACAAATAGAAGTTTAATAGCTCTTCTGACGAAAACATCCCTTGTTATTTTTAAAGTATGACTATGCTGTTACGAATTGCAGTTCAATCTTTGCGTAAACATATTGTCTGCATACTTTTAAAGATATTTCCTTGAGATCAACATTAATTCCCTTACGTTGACATTATTACATTATTGCAAGTTATATTACGTAAGTGTGCCATTGAAATATGCAGAATAATTTAATTAAAATTTCTCCAACATATCTTCCGCAAAGTTTCATAAGCATGGAGCCGACCCAATTATTCATTCTTGGAGTCCATTTATCGGCGGAACGCAAACAACCCTGTTAATTATGAAAACCGTAGCTACAAAGAGACAACGAAATAGGTGAAAATACAAAAGAAGATTAATTTTATAATTAATACGCCAGTGCCGGCGTGTCCACAACTTCATATTCAACATCCCAATTTTCCGGGAATTCTATTTTACACACGGTGGTCGATACTCATGCTCGAAAGTCTGCTACTTTCAGTTTACAGTTCGAGAAATCTGCTGACACAAAGATGATGTCGCGAAGCCGGAACCCGAGCCGAGTTACCTGCCGAAATAAGGAGTATTATTTACCTAGCCAGAGGATCCCCGTGGACAATCGGAATATCGTAAGTTTGTCCGGCAAGACCATAGGGAACCGACCTGACCGTTCTGGATCATTCGATCTCGGCTTCGTACTGATACGGAGCTCCATCTGCGTTCAAAAAGACTCGGAACTTGTGACAAATATCTATTGCCCGGCGTGTCCCTGGAGATTCGCGTGAAAAACTGAGGCTCGGTTCTTGGAATCACTTGGGAGTCTTCGGACACGATTGTCTAGGACTCCCGATCTTGAATGTACGGCGTGTTTGGGATATTCTGGCCACGTAATACTACCTCAAGATATAATAGTATAACTCAACAAAGGGATTAGCTTAATGCATTCCCCAGGAAACTTGGTTCAGCCAGGCATAACCTATCTTCCTATTTTTCAGATTTAAAGTTTCCGACATAGCATATTTTTGTAGATGTAAGATAAAACGAGCAAAACTGCAAGTAAATCACAAAGAAATTAAAGAATAATACTTTATACCTGCTTTGTCATTAATTTCTTTCATTAAGTGTGATACAGCTATACTAGTACAATAAGTATTTATTTAACTTTCATGTAAATTAACTGGTGCGTGTTATTTTCTTGCATGAATCAGACAATCATTTCGATGCGGAAAAAGCATGAACTAGAAAAATAAAAATTTCGTTTATGCTTCAATTTGCATGACTTTTATTCGCAAAAATCAAATCCACGTGGAACGGATATTTCTGTAAATTGAGAGAGGGGTGTCTCATATTTATTACGAAAAGAGAAATTATAATTAAAAGCAAAGGTTTACCATTGAATAAAATTGGTCTGAACACAGTAGGGAGGTTAATGAAGTACCAAAAACCTAGCTAATTATTCCGCAGTTGAACATACCGGAGCACTTTTTGTGTTACGTCACCGAATGCCAAGAAAAGAGGATGAAAAGAAGCTCCGAGTAACTATCTTCCCCATGGCCGGTCCAATGAGACTCCGGACCTGTTAAGAAGTGGCGGCAAGAGAATAAGAGCTAGAGACGGACCCTGGCTTTTCCTCGATTTATCTGACGGCCACGGGGAATGAAATTACGAGACTTCGCCTGGAACTTTATAAAGGCGAAGATAGATTTCAAGTCCGGCTGTCTCCGTACCGGTTTTTCCGAAGCTCTCGATCAGTAGCTAGCTCTCTCTCTCTCTCTCTCTCTCTCTCTCTCTCTCTCTCTCTCTCTCTCTTTCTTCTCATCTTTCCACGCCCTCCAATGAACGTATCGTTACTCTCTTTGGTAATCGATCGAATCCCTTGAGAATTATTTTATAAACTATTGCGGATTCGCCTCCGCACGCCGAAGTCCAGAAAGAAAGTTCCGCAGGAAACGATCGCTTCGGAGCACGTAAAGCGTCGCGCACGTAAGAAATCTGTAGACCTCGACGTGACAGGCGAATTATAGGCAGGAAATAGATCTGAAAATTTTCACTCGGCGTATACGGAAATAGAAATTAAAGGCGCAATCACGTAGAAACGACGAAGAGAGGGGAAAGACTTTTAACAGTTTCACGCAGTTCTAGGGAGTTTGCCGATAGCACCGAAAGCCCTGTAATGCCCCCAGTAACGTTTCCAAGATTTTTCAATTCCCTTGAACATGGAAATCGTATTCTGCTCTACCAATTTGCGTAAACTAACTTCACGTTTAGAAAATCGTTACAATTAAATATGAAGAATCAATAGTTCTAATGCATTGAGAATAATGTAACAGTATTCTTACATTTACCTGATGTTTCCACTGTTTTACATTTTATTCATTCATTTGTAGTATGAGTGTATAAAATCTTGTCTTTTTTTTTTCTTAGAGATTTTACGTCGCATCAGCTGCAAGGCTATTAGCGACCTTCTATTTAAATGGACCTTATATTTTGTTTATTAAGACTGTATCTCTCAGAAATTTTAATAGGTCCTTGATTTTGTTGCTGTTTATGTTATCCTTGAGCAGTGGTTTTAGTTTGTGTTTGTTAATGAGTAATACACTCTAATATGTTGCAAGTATGAAAGAATTTGCAATTTCAAAATGTTGTGCTAAAATACGTGGTCAAATAAAAAAATAGATAGAAAGAAATAAAAATAAACATGATAAAGGTATCAATGTGAAAAATGCGTGTAATTAACAAAATTTAATGTTACTCTCTTTGTTCAATACTCCAAACAATATTAAATGGTGCCAGTGACTAACCATATTCTCAGCGAAATGATGACTAACTAAAAAGACACGAAATTCGGAATAAATCTCGAGAGAACCTTCCACACAATTAGCTGTCCATCTATAGCGCTAATTGTTCAAGTAAAAAGTGAGATAGTATCGACAATGGATTACGATTAGCAGTGAAAACGTGTTCGAAGGTCGCACGATCTGCAGCGGTCGACGACTCAAATTACAAGTTCTGAAATATGTAAATATACGGAAGTTGTTATGCCCCGTCGGCAATCTCACAAATGCATTCACCTACGCCGAGATATTGTAGCGTGGATAAGACCCGTCACCGCCCTACACCGAGGTCGACAACTTGTCTTCATCCGTTCGCGGCGACGACCGTGAAGTATCGCACGCGTCTGCATGCGTGCTCCGACGTCAGCCAGGATTTCCTTGTGAAAAGTGGAAGGAGTCGAAAGGAGCGGTCACAGGCTACCTGCTAGGATGTAGCGGTAAGGACGTAGCGGTGGTAAGGGATATAGCAGCGCATTTGCATAAGGCGAGCTTGAAACGACGGCATAAGGACGGAGGAAGGAAGGAAATGCCGATCGATCTCTCGCAGCGACGTTATTTTCGCGGCTGAGTCCTGAATATTCATAAAACAATGATTTGTGGTTTATTGCCGGTCCGCTGCTTGCATTTTCCCCAACGAATTCGTCCCCTCTCCTTCCTTTCCTCTCTGTCTGTCTCTCTCTCTCTCTCTCTCTCTTTTCTTTTCGCATGAGTTTTTATACGCACCCCTGCAATATTCGTTCGGCATCGATCAATATTGCTTTTACAACATTGCCGACTGGTTGAATTATTTGTAGGCGGCGTTAGTAACCTGGTGCTAACGGTACGGTGTATCACTATTAGCCACGCTTGTTTCTTTTTTCGGGCCACGTTGTTCCGTCACGCCAGCACACACCTAATCCTCTTCAGTTCCGCTTGAACGCGACCGCATGGTTATCAATGATTTCGGACACGGGGAAATGTTTTGCTGCTCCGACTTAAGGTCCCCTGATTAGCGGACTTACCAGCAGATTTCAAGGGACAAAAGGCGACGGAAACCCTAAGATCTTGTTAGTAGCTTGTATAAGATGATTCAGTAGCTCGGTTGAGAATTTGATGTCGTTATTACGATGGGAACGTGGATTCGGTAAAGGTATACTTACACGTGCCAATTTGGAAAGTAAATGTATTCATTAGCAATCGAATGCTAACTAGTAAATGTGTACATTTGTACATATATTGTAATTTACATTTGTAATTTGATCAAACCATGCACGCGAATTGATTCGATTGCCTGAATTCATTGCAATAACAATATAGCCATTATCGTGACGTATAATCTGAAGTGCACGAAAGACAAAAGAATGATCATTTTGACAGGATGCATTTGCGGTAGAATAGGATGGATGAAGTTTTAAATATACAGATTAAAAGAATTTTAAAGTGTCAATATATCATTTTTAATCTATTAAAATGATTGAAGGAAGAATGCATTTGTTACTTTATTTGTTTGTTATTTGTTATTATAATCTAGAAATGAATGTAAACGGAGACAAACGAGAAACAAAAATTATTTTGCTTTATTAGAGAAGTTATTTACGATAAAAATGTATTAATCAACATAACCGTGAAAGAAATTGTAGTGTAATTTGTTAATGCATGAATGAATATAAATTCACCTATTTAATATTTTCGACATATAAAAATTTAAATTTTTCCTTGATTGCATTGCGTTTTTTTGTATTTGTTTAAAATATGATGTTATGAAAGGGGCACAACTAGTCGCATTAAAAAGTAAAATGGAATGTGGTGAATGTACAGGATGTTTTATATAACTACTTTTGGGGAGCGTAGTATGGAAGTTAATATTAATACTGGACTTAATATTGATCTAACATGAGTATACGATTATAATCACGTTAGGAGAGTATATTTCCCGTTTTTCTGTACAGAAACTGGCCAGTTTTATGAACCTTCCCGACTGCAATTTCCAGCTTCCAATTTCCCTTACAGTCGACCCTATCGCATCTTCTGATCGTTGAGCAAGCTGTATACGCCTAGATTCTGATTATAAGCGCTTTCCAGATATTAATATCCGAACACTACTATTACGTTCCAACTTGTTATAATCGCGAAAATATTAATCTTTCGAAATTGATGTGAAATCAATAGTGCATGCGCTCCGAACATTTCCGTTCATTGCGTATTTCGGTGGATACTTTCTGATGGTAAATAGTTAGAACTATAAACTCTCATATAATGCGATAGAGCGTCACGCGTTCTACGAAATACTGTTATTGGAAATTGTGTTACACGAAAATTTTCCACGTATTCAACAAAATACATTTCAACGTCTTCGTCCCAGTGCAATTAACCGTTCGTTTTTACATATTTTAATTTTATTATACGTTTCATGCAAACATGGTCGCAAATTGTTAGCGTGATATAGGAGTTTTTGTTACACAAGATTTTATTGTAATTAAACATGCAGGTAGTATTAAAATACTTTATATGAAACTAAAGAAATGTCAACCTTTCGTAACAATCTTATTGCTAAAGTCACCTGTCAAATACAGGGTGTCCTAAATATTCCATTACACCCACAAAGTGGTGATTTCTGAAGTTACTTGAAGTAATGTTTCCCTAAGAAAAAATGTTGGTGATGGCTTCGTTAACGAATTATTAACGCAAAACACGGGAAATCGGAGAGCTAGTACGACTGGCGCTCCGCTCACTGCACCAGCAAAATTTTTCACGAAGTTTTCATTAAACAATGTTTCATATAATGAGGCACCATTTTCTCGGTTTCGAAACATTGCAGCAGAGAATGTTAGAGCTAACCAAATTGGCTTCAGAACACCGTTCGTTGTATGTATTGTACATTGGAACAGAATTACCAAAGGGTAATCTAGAACAAAGTTTCTGGCGAATCGTATGATTTTGAATCCAATATGATTCATTCATTTAAGTCTAGTATATTATGTAATTTGGGGAGTGCACCTCATATTCAGAATCCAGTATTAGAACACGGAGGAAAAGAATTAGCTTAATTAAAATTGTATGTCATCCAAGCAACAACCTACTATCAAATAGTAATGATTTGATTAAATTAATGATTAGATTAACAGTTATAATAAAACAAGAAACCTTTAAGTTTCTCTACTATTTCACGTTTTATCAACTAAACTTTGCCAGAACTCCAGAAAATCACGGTTGAAATATGAACAAGATCTCGACACTGCATTTTCACACCGATTTCACCCTTGCAGCCATTGAAGTTGTGGTTAACAGGGCTCGGACTTATTCTGAGTGGCAGGAACAAGGGTACGCCGTACGGACAACAAGGAGTTAGCGTCTGTCTTATTCTTGGTTCATCCCGGTTTGTTTAAATATAGAAAGAACAAAGGGCTGCGGTGAATGGAGCTTCAAACATTCATGAGGGCTGCTACGTTTACGTCGACCGTATCTGACCTGTTCCGATGTAGGTGGCAGGAACTATTCTGGATAGGATGCTGAAAGCGTAAATAGAACAGCAGTCTGGAAACCGGGGGTGATTGAAATTTATGGAAGATTAAAAATTCTCCGAGTGAATTGCAACATGTTGCACGGACACGCGCACGCACACGCTTATACTTCATGGTTCTTTGTAGCTTAACGCTGAAAGAGAAATTCTGGAAGAACATACATTTCTAGTACCATGAATATATAACGCATTATAATTTTATTCATTCTCATTTTTTCTCTCTGCTCACAGCCACCAAAGTAGCTTATTCATGAATCCACGATGCGGTATTAACAATTCCAGTTGGTGCTATGTCTCTCACCGATTCTCCCTGCTCTACGTATGTTCTATGTTCTGCTGACTGCAATAAAATGGAATAGATTCACCAATTTTTATGTTTTCTGGGCATGTGCATGCATATTAGAAACGTTGACATTATTGTCTTGACAGTTTATTCGTAGACTTTTTAATAAGTCGACTGCATTTAAATGATGCATAATAATCTTTCAAAATGTGTACTAAACTTTGCAATTTTATAATTTGTTCATTTCTGGTCGATTCTCTAATTTCAATTTGTTTATAAAATATAAGGACTTTTAATTCCATTTTCGTATTTCGTCATAATTTACAACTGCTATTGTATACGCGTTTGTTGATGATCCGGTTTGTAAGGCCGGATTGTGTGTACGCGTTTGGTACAATGCCGTAGTGATATAGACGTTTGGTTGTTCTATCTACACTATATTTATAACACTGTACAAGTATAATATTCACGATTTCTAAACATGTTAAAATGCGTTATGTTTGAATGTTACGTTCGTTCTTAGTATGAATACGTGATGTATGAATGTTCGATTTGATCTTAGTATGAATGCGTCATGTTTGAATGATTACTGTGTTCTGTCTTTCGTTCGTCGTGTTCTGTCTGTTGTCACCTCGGTTTTGCGTTGATTGGTGGAGGGTAGTTTTTGGTGGAGGAAATGAAGTGTTTTTGATTGGAGGTGGGTGTGTCGCAAGAAACTTGGAATGAGGAGTGGGAAATTTCGTAGAAAGTTCTGGTGCGTGTCGTCTTTTTTGTTACATTAAAATTGATGAATGTTTGTCCGTGCAACGGTACTGTAGGTCTGTCACGCGTGGTGTCCGTTCGTCGAATCGAGTCTAGTTAAGTACGGTGGTCGTAAAGTGATTTCGTTAGTCGTCGTTCGTCGGATTTTTTACCTATAGTCGGACTATTCGCATGTTTATGGCTTAATGACTAAAGGGATGGCGAGGCACTTTCGACCATCGGTGTTGCCGTCGCAACAACTGCTGTTAATAGTTCGCAGAATTTTATGTATTTCTAATGTGTGCAGATGTGTAAAAAGAATTAATAGTGTTTTATTTAATTCTTACCTTATGATGGACCTTTTACTCAAAGGAGGTTTTTAATAAAAGAAAGAAAGAAAAATATCGTTCGAATTGGCAATTCAGCAGGATGGTCGAGCATTAAAACTACCAGATCGTTGATCGGGAGTCGAAAAGTTTCGTCTCGGTTTTTGAACGACTTTGAAAATAGCCGGTATCCGGTAGTTCGATCGTCGAGGCTCCTTTCGTTTTATTCTCGAGAGGTCTTATCTACGACCGAGCCGTTTACGAATTCAAGAGCCGAGACGATGCTTCGCTTCGATGTATTCTAGCTGCATTTAAATCTCATCCTCGAGACTTCTCATCCCGGCACTCTACTTAATATTGCACAATCCTCCGGACGAATATCGATAATACAGATTACCACGGAATCCCCGCAACCCGTTTAAGCTCTTTCGATCCGTGTTACACGAATTGAGAATCCATGAAAAGATCAAAGCTCCGCACCGTTCAGCAGGCTTACGCATTGTCTGATACAGCAATGGCTTATTATACGGTTTGAAACAGCGACAATTTCAGCCGATAATACGTATACCCGCTGCCGTATAGTCAAGAGAAGTATTTGTCGAATAAAAGTGATCATAGTGCCATCGCCACGAACTTTCGAATACGAACCGTTTTGAAAGAGGATGAGGAACAATTTTGTTTTCTTACCATAAGCATCTACTACTGATCTATCTTCCGCGAGATTTACTTATCGGAACGAATCGTAAATAGTCTGCGTTTTGATGTGATTGAGTTATCTTTTAGTTGGTGAAGCGTATCTTCCTCTAATTCTGTTCTTTATAAAGTAATGAACAAGAATATAAATTTTCAAAAAGATCTACAATCGTGTCAGTTTGTAATGAAACGCTACCATAGAGATGAAGGAACGCCAATATTTAAACTGTGTTTATTGGAATAGTTGGTATAGGATTCCATATTTAATGTAGACGTGTGTTAATGCGAATGTTGGTTGATCGTAAAAGACATTTACAGATTATAGTCAAACAATGGAAACAGAGTATTAATTAGACAATATTATAGGTGTTGTACAATAATAATAGTACTTCGAATAATGGTATAAAGATAACATTATCGATGAGAGAATTGTACCGACGATACGAATTGGTTGGCCAAGATCGTTGCACAGATACCGGTTCTTGAGATGTGTATACAAACGAGAAGATATCACAGTCGACGTGAAACGTTCAAAGATCTAGCAGACAAAACGCTCATGTCTACTGTCTTTCAACAGTTGCAAAATCTACGAGAAGTTAGCGAACTAAAACCAAGGAGAATTCAAGAAACTGCTAAAAATCAGAAGAATTTTTGGATAAACGGGAAAAGATGGATCGTCTGGAAAAGTATTATTTTAATTGGCGAGAGCTCAAGGGAAACAGCAAAAGCAATCAGCTATTTTTATTTGTAAGTACAACTTTTACCTAACATGTTTTGCTCTACTACGTATTAATTATTTTGCTTCTTCTAGAACGGTATAGAAAAATTCAATAATGCAGCGTCAAACGCCGAAGTTAATTAAAACACTTTTCCTTGTGAAGACAAGTTAATCCTTGTGTCTGGAAATGATAAGTTGACAATTCGTGAGTGTATGTGATTTTTAATAACAGAGAATGCATGCATTCTAGATTCATTTATTCCGTGGCTTTCTAATAAGGGTAATAAGTCTCGCGTTAAAGCACGACAATTACTTACGACTCAACTCGATATATTATTCTGGGAAGCTATTACTCTTCCGGCGGCGTATCGACAGGGTCGACCATTATTTCAGCCCTGAAAAATTCATCGTTACGGTAAAGGGCCGAAAAAATTAACTTTGATTATAGTCTAGAAGAATCGATAATTCTCTTCCCAAATCGCCTGCTATGCTTAGACTCAAACGATGAAAAGCTGCAGGATTTCAAAAATTACTGCTTCAAGATGCATTTATTCGTTAGTAATTTGTCTGCGTACAAAAAAAACATATCTGAAGTATGATTATAATGATTCGAAACATTAGAGTGGACTGTAGTTATGCTTAAGTTTGCAAGATTTTTTTTAGACACATCACAGAATTATGGCAATAAATGAAAAATTAACCTACGCAAAATCTGTAATTGGTCAGACAACGGGAAGACGTGCCGTATCGAATAAAACGAAAATAAAAAGATAAAAGTGACTTTCTGTCCGATTGCATGAAAGTCGATTTCGATCAAGATTAGCCGGCGGGCGATAAGATCTTTGGAAATCTCGGCGCACACGGTCATTAAAATAATGATCTCGGGCTGGCGGCGAACTTTATGGGCACCGATACCGGTTCAACGAGCATCGTTCGTGTCTGCACGCGGCGCAAGAATTTGCTGTTACGGTGCAAGCCTCGTCAGGGCCTAGCTAATTTATACGCAACGACAAGCGCAAACTTACCCGCGAGATATCGGTAAGCGGTCGGTAATGATCGGCTGTAATAGGTGAATTTGTGACACGGCCTTATCTTCCAATACGCTGCTTATGGGACATGGGGTTCTGACGCGTACGCATTCATACACCATCCCGCAAGATCCCTCATTATATCTTCAAACCGACGTCGGTGCCAACAATGTGACAATAATTGTAATTTACGCAGACCGCGCCGCCCCGGCGTACCTGCTGATGTAACGTGAACGCATTCGCATGCACACGCGTCCGAATGCGAAGTTCAGCTGGTTAACACGATCCCGTTTGACTAGGACAGAGTAATTTGCTTCGATGAACGTTTCTATTAAGTTCTCAGGGATTAATTATCAACTGTGGTGATGGGGGATTAAATTAGTCTAAAATTCCGCTGACGTTATTTAATCCCTGCTCACAGTTTCCTATAACTGCGCAGTTTGGCATGTAAGGGGCGAAAACAGCTACTGAATTATGGATAAGCAGGAACCTTAAAAATTAATCGAAGCGGCGGAAGGTAGAGCGTGAAGTTTGAGGTTTTGTTACGAGGCGTGAATGAAGTGCGGAGAGATTCTTGAAGATTTGTAGATAGAATATAATTTAATAGTACACATAGCATAAAATGCTATTGGTATGTATTCGAAAAATTAGAAAATTGCGTATATTTAGATCTTATTTTATGGTAATGCGTGCTTCATAATTTTAATATTGCGGTGCGTAACATTGATGACGTGTAAACATTTTATTATCTGAAATTATTGGATAATATGATTTACTAAAATTATAAGATTATAAAGAGTTTTGACAAGGACCTTTCTTTTAACATTAAACCTACAAAGCATTTCTTTATGAAAATGCCAAGCAAATTTATGACGACCTTTTACTTTTGCAATTATAATGTATTTTTCATTTGAGAGGTTTGCTTAATAATATTAAAATAAGAAGTGTGAAACTGATCATTTTGACCGTTTCACTTACCTGGCGTAGAGGTTACCGTGACCACGAAGGCGGTTCCTCCAGGGCGAGGCTCTTCCATTTCACCACGGTGTTGAGCTGATCCCTGCGAATATCCCTAATATGGATATCTCGGACGTAAAATTTTTGTTAGTCGGGACTGCGTTCGCGCTATTAAGTTAAATGGCATGATCCTGATCACAGACTTCCGTTCCTTTAATATTCCCATTACACACTGTAATTATTCTAATGTCTAATTTTGACAAGTCTTCTATATTTCAAATTGTAAATCCCATTTTGATATATCATTTTTCTCTCAAAGATTCGATCGTTACGTCGCTCAGTCTGATTCCACAACGAGAGCCAGTCGTTAAAAAACGGAGTAGAGATCGTTTCAATACAATACGCAGATCAGGCACGGATCCTCTGTTTCGAATCAAATCAGTGTCTCGGAGACGATTCGACTAAGCTTTCGACGAGCAGATCGCGTATAGTTCGGAGATCCAACTGATCCGTTCGGAGTCGAGACACCGGTGCGGCGCGTCGCGACGTTTTCCTTTGGATAGCATCTCGACGATGCTCGTGAACGTACGTAAAGGTGAAAGTGGATGAAGATGGGGCTGAAAGGGCGGAGGGCCTGCGGGAGGGCCACTCGAAATTGAGTTTCCGGTGCCGTCACTGGCAAACACGGAGGTCAAGATACCTACTTGTCGGGGATTGAAGCGTACGCTGGTGAAATGCAAGTCTTGCCTCGCATCGTTGCCCGAATTTGCGTCCGCCCTATGGAATCGCTGCGCCGGGCTTTATTCCTCGGAGAAAACTCACCATCCTCGGGATCCGGTACAACCTCCGGATATCCAACCCGAAAGAATTAGATTCCGTCCGAAAATCTACTTCACCGCTTCTTCTCTAATTTTTCCTGAAAAGATCCAATGTTTTATTACGATTCTAGATGAAGCTGAAAAGACCAGACTCCCACAAAACACGTAGAATAATCTATGGATTTAATTTCGTATAATGAAAATCGTTTCAATAATAACATTATAATCCTAACACTAGCCGACTATTCGTACAAACTTGTAGGATTAAATGTTAGTGATTGTTAAAAATGCATATATCAACTAACTACCAGCATCGTCATAGTCTAGAAGATCAATAAGAATTTTATGTTAATTATGCATGCTATAAAATATTGAATTTCTAGACAGTACATTACATGTGACTTTTATAAAAGTTTACGAAAACAAATTAGTAGAAAGAATCAATTTATGGTATGGGTTGTTTATTTTGAAAACGGCCTAAGTACATTTTTTAAAAATATCGAGCTAGCTATTTTAATGTTTACATTTCTACGTTATGTATAATTTCATTTTAGCAAAGCCTCTGAAATGCAATAACTTTCGGAAACATTAAAGCATTATGCTACCACTTATTACAATAAACATTATGTTATCAGTTACCAGTATTTTTAAATTTATTAAAACGTAAAATTCTTAAATATTTGGACATTGAAGTAAATGGACTTAGGCTACTTTCGAAATATACGGATCATATTGTAATATTTTCACATTCAGTTTCCTAAATATTTTTGAAATGAAAATGCATTGTACTCGGAGAAGAATTAGGACATTATCAGTTACTTTCTTTGAACGAAGTCCCATAATGCTCGGGTGTAAAATAACGGACTATTAGTTATCGAAGCATGCCTGCAAAAATTCCCATATTTCCGGTTTGGCGACAGACTGAAGGGTACAAAACGCGTTAATGCGGCCTGGATATCAATCGCGAGGAGCTGAATCTCCTGTCTCCGGGAAAACGGTGTGAAAAGCGGATCCGGTGCTGGAAAAATAGCGGAAACCGAGAGCGCGGGCTGTATGCGAAGTATGTTTGGAAGGGTTTCGAATTTGTTCGGTAGACTAGGGCCCCACGGAGGAAGGGGAATTCGCGTGCGGCTTACGCGTTTAATCTCGTTTAAAGAATAAATAACAACGGGATGGAATCGTGCATAGTTTCACACGGCGTACATCGAAAGGATTTTAAATTCGTCGAACGGACGTGGAACGGACACCGGGCTGCACGGCGCGGGGTTAATCTCATTGCAGTTCAATGTTAAATGAAAGCAGACCCCCCGCGCTTCACGGCCGTTTTACATGGGACGCGAAATGTGTGCTCGACTGATTTTCATTTGCGTCGCATTGTATTTACAGAATTCGATCGGAAATTGTTACCGATCGTATCAAACGGCGAATTATGAGATCGACGGACGAGGAATATTCGCGCGATGCTTTGTTAAACGGTAATGCGGATGTAATGAATGGCTTTCGAACACATTTTCACCGGAGCATCGGGATGCGTACGATGGATACTTTATTTTGTTGACTCCAAACTAACAAAATCCGGGCCGGCACACTCATTGATATCAAAACGAACTGCTGACGAGCCGTTGTGCACATCTGCTTCAACCTTAATGCCCGATATCGTTCGATTCACCGAAAAGAAGACGCCTGAAATATCTGCGACAATATTTAATTGTTTATAACGAAGGCTGGATTAATTCCTGATTTATAACAAACTTAACCGAAAAATCGATTTCTTCTATCAGTAACGACAGTAAATTGAAATTCAAAGTATGGTTATGATGTCCTCTATGGTATACTAATATGTAGTTTAAGTATGAATTTCACATTAAAGTGAAGTCTGTAAAATAATGTTTGATTTAATACAGAGTCGGTTACAAATATATTCACACACTTTTTAAAACAGTACAGCTTTTTCAAAAATGAACCAAGCAGCCTGAACATTTTTTAGATGATAGAAGAAATAGTCTACTAAACAATGATCAACAAATTTCGACGAAATTTTCAGCATATAAATACTTTAAATATCATTTTTTAACTTTTTTTTCATCCAAAGTAGTCGCAATTTTTTAGTCATCGTTTAATAGACTGATTCATCTATCATTTGAAAACAATTCAAGTTGCTTAGTCCAATTTTCAAAATATTATTTCCTTTTAAAAAGTTTCCGCATATTTTTGTAACTGAATAAAAATTGAAGTAGAACAGAACTTTCTTTTTGAAATACTTCTTTCCGGTTTCATTGAATTGATTCTACGTTCTCGAAAGTATAACTTAAACGATGAAAATTTTTAACGATGTATCTTAATACATCCATTTAGTCGTTCTTATAATTCTGCTTTGAAAAGAATTTATATTCTTTTGCATAAGAACGTGAATATTTCCGAAATGAAAAGAAATATTTTGCCTGTCCCTCCATTTCCGATTTAGAACACCAATTTACCTATGCATCGTTTATAATTTTTAATATCGTTTTAACCACTTCTTTTTGAAATTTTCCACATCTTCGGTCCATGTCAAGTTTCAACAAATTGAGATGGTTTCTCGACAGTACAGAAGAATTTAATTTCGTCAAAATAGGAAAAAGAAAAGTAATAATTTCCATAGTCAACTTCCTACAGTCTATCCATTAATACTATATGGTGCTGTCGTTGAATGGCATGTAGAGGTAACGCCATGCTCGGCGTTCAATCCACTTTTTAATCAAAGCAATGCGTCCGTGAATTTTCTTTCGCTGATAGATCCCGATCGGATCCTTCGGCTGATCCCGGCGAACGACCGCATCAAAACATCGTATCGGTTTATGCGGTTATAGATTGGGTTCTATTTTCAATGCAGATAGCTCCGCGGGTCCGAATTCTAGCGCGCGCGTCGACCCTGATTTCCATAAAGCGAAAAAGAAACAGGGGGGAAACGTGTGGATTCGCCGTATTTCAAAGGCGTCGACGCTCGCTCTTCATCGTTCGACAAAACAGTGCTCGGACTGCGTATCGCTCTATCGCGAATTATTACGGGGCCCGAGTTTATTTTCCGCTATTCCGTAACCATAAATAAATTCGTTTTATTTCAGTTACAAAATCGCCCCGACGGAATTCGCGTGGAAACACGATACGTCGGCCCGGCGCTCTGGAAAACTTGTCATACGCTGTTTCCGCGGTGCAATTTGTGTGTTTTTGCATTTTTTCCCCCAGTCGAGGTAAACATTACGGCAGGTAGAAAAGCGTGGTCGCCAATTTTTTGATGATAAATACGACGCGCAAGAGATTTTTACGAGGTGGCCGATTATATGTATACGACCACAGACGCTTGGTCAGTTTCGACGAATAAAAAAACTTAATAACACTGAGAAAAATCATCGGGCAGTTTTCCCGGTCTCTGGCGATCCTAATTTCTCAGTCTGCGAAACGAGGATTCTGTCTTGCCTGGAATTCCTCCCGCAGAAATTGTGCTCTCCGTTAAAATCAAGGTACCTTGAAAAATTCACGCGGAATTGAAACCGGCCCTGTTCTCGTGAAAAACACTGCTTCCTGAATTCGGCCGATTACCATGAATTCTCCATACCCCCACGATTTGTCACGATCGATTATTTAAGAGGGTCGTCTCATTGATTATCGGGAACATTCTATCTCATATTTTCATCGGGGAAATTTTTCAATGCGGGCAAATATTGATTCGTCTAAAAGCTTGGCGGCTGTGCGCCCAGTCCAATTTTAATCAATCTATGCAATTACCTCGCGAACTATTCGTCATTTGAGAGAAATCCTCCAAATTGAACTTACTTTATTCCGCAATGGATATTTTATGGTAGATATAATCTCGGTTAGGAAGTTTGTTCAAGATTTCAAGTTGGCTCTTGCATTTTTAAAGGTTAGGAAAACTTGTTGGAATTTATGGTCTTGTAAATTAAAGTCGTTTAATGTATTCTACAAGGAAATAGATCAAAATAACTACAAAGTAATATGATTTATAGCGAGTATTATATTATAGTCGAGTAAAATAGAAATAATACATGGTCTAATTTGAGCATTTAAAATATTTCATTTGTTTTGTGCTCTATTTTTATGATTTTTTCTTATTGAAGGTCACGTGAAGGTCACAATATTCCAGTCATTCAGTTCGCTTTGATCTAAGCTTTCGTATCGCGATAATAAAAAACTTTGATGACCTTGAAATCTCAAAAAATATAATTATTTACAAATTTCTTTGCCTAGCATAATATTTGCCCCTCGCAACTAACTAATACTCCTCTGAAATTTATTTCTGTCACAAAATGTAAGCGAGATATTTTAGATGCTCGATTTGGGTAAGATACCCTGTACAATCAAGGAAGGAAAAAGAGTATTTCCTTTTAAGGCAACTATGTACGATGTATGATTTACCACGCAGATTAGAGTGCAGTGTGATCAGCCAGATAGAGAGTAGGGCAGTTTATAATCAGTCAAGTGGTACGTTTTACAGTCAGACAAATCAAACGAATATTTTGCCTTAAAACAATCAGAGTGGAAAAGGAATACGATTAACCAAGTAGAATAGGACGATATGTGGTCAAGCAAGTTTATAGTTTGAGATGAGAAAAATAGAAACAATATCTTCCTTCTAGAATCGAACGTAGACAGGAGAAACTTCAAGGTTTGCATAATAAATGAAAGAATATAAAAGTAGTTACTTCGCAGAGGGTTCAATTGTTGGATGATGGAATGGTTAGTATTGCGATCGATTTACAAAAAGGAAACCGTTAATGATAACAAGTCTTTATTCGATAGAAGATTCAGTTTCAATTTTCCCCAGAACCGCTTAGAAAGTTAGCTGTTATCCCAATTGTTAAATCTTCCTCGAAGCCGGTGATCCTTGCTCTGCAATCACCGAAACCGGATACTCAGAAGAAACGAAAGATCTGGTACAGTAAATATGATAGAAAATTCCCCAAAGTTGGTTGTTTGCTTAGCAGAATAAGATGATTAAAGGATAAGAAATCCTTTTTTTGCTATCTTTTTATTTCTATAAAAGAAAATCAAATCATGTCGTTTCATCATGTCTAATTTCAAATTGTACTTAGCGAATTTCAAGCGTTTATTGTTTGATACTTCGGATCTCGAATTACTAATGTTCGCTTTAGATATGAATGATCACGAGAGGAACCAGACTTTCAAATAAAATCAGCTAGGAGTGCTTTCTAAAATAAATAACGTGCGATAGGTGTGAAAAATTAGCTTTCAAATATCACTATATGCCTTGACAGACTGTTCATACAGTTGAGAGCTCCGCAACACGCGAAATTCAGCTGCAGCGAAGGAGAAATTCTTCGGCAAACTGTGCTCCTTGAATTTCCTGTGGAACGCGTGACGCTCCTGAAGTATGTCACAACAATTCTTTATTAAACAACGAACGCAGGAACGTGGATGCTGGCAGATATTACCAAATTGGCTCCCGGTACCATGCTGGAAGTTAACTTTCGCAGAATGTATATTTAACTTCTGTGTTTGTCTTCGGTTGTGCGGACGCCGAGCGCCGTTTACATTAACCCACTTACTGTTAGTTGTCAAAACAGTGGCGTGTAAATTGTCACTAATTATTGCTTGCAGCGATCACCGACTGTATATGGAGCTTTAAGGAGTCATCGTAAAGGAGAAGCTTCAGTCTTTAAATATGTACTAAACTCAGGCATGAAAAAAATTTTCCAATAATGTTGGAGATATTACAATTTTTCACAAATTTTAAGTAAAAATAACGTAGCAGAAAACGAACAAGATTGCGCAGATAGAATTTCCAAACTTTAAATAGAGTTTAGCTATTTGAAACTGTTTAAATTAAAATTAGTTTTCAAAAATCAGAAATGTAACGTTCCATTATTATTCTTAGTTTAAAAAGTTTGCAAATTCATTTCAATATTAAGGAAATCATTCGATGATATAAATTAAAATTGTTACAAAGTGGAAAATTGTAATCATAAATAACAAAACACTCATGAAAGCTCAATTGAATACATTGCAACATTTTTTCTTATAGAACCTAAAAAAAAACCTTTGAAGCATTTTAATTTCGCTCTCCTCCTATACCAAGTCCTAAACTGAATAACTGTGTGCAAACATTAATTCCATTTTCTCTTCATTATTTGTTAAGAGTTCTGCGTGTAACTCATGTTCAAAAGGAATATTTCTCAACGTTTCAGTGGCATTGCAGCTAGTCTCACAGATCTGAGCTTGCACTAACAAATTAATACTGAGAAAAAGTATCAGTGCTTACATCTGGAAGCTTCAACAAATAACATCAATTCGAGTTCCAAAGCTCTCAGTCCTGGCACGTAATTTCTTTTATTTATCCAAGTTATTTGGTGAAACTAAATGATCTTAAGACGTCTGAAAGTCGCTTCTAAGTAATCATGTGTCGCACGGTGGAGCCAATATATTGATCAGGCCTGGACGCTTCAACAAACAACTTTAATCGGAGTCTGTATCTAGATATTCAATTATCACTTTTTTATCTTTTGAAATAATTTGACAACCCCTTATTTTATTATAGCATATCTACCACCTGGCAGATATACTATAATTTCGTGTATAGTAGTATATAGCTTCTCCATATTTTTTGGTTTTCGTTCTTGTGCACGTTAGTCAACATCAATCCATAGCATCTCGATTCGATTTAGGGCAGTTTTAAGGAAGTTCTGTCGCAGTTTTGGGGTAATTTTAGGCCAGTTTTAGGGTATGTAAGTTTGCTTACATACTTAACATTTTACTGTTAAGTTTGTCAATAGATATACATTTTGTTAATTACATTAAATATCCTCTGCTTCTTATTACGCGAGTTAAGGAACTTCCTTCCCTTGTATTTTAAACACATATACCTAAGTATATCTCAATGCACCGCCTATATCGTTATACATATAAATATTGCTCGTCTGCGAACCACGAGTGTAACATATTTCCTCTGTTTGCAACATTAATGGTTTCGCGTATTCGTATGCATTCATAGATAAAAATGAAAGGAATGAAAGAAATGAAAACAGAATTAAGCAGATCAGGAAATCGTGTTTCATTAACCATGTGTCGCAGATTAAAGTCAATATATAATTTAAACCTTCAACAAATAACATCGATTCGATCCTCTAGTCTCCAGTTTTCTCCTTTTAATTTATCAAAGTAATTTGGTAAGACCTAATGATGTTAAGGATCCCGAATAATAATTTCTAATTAAGTATGTGTCGCACGTCGGAGTCAATAGAGGTAAGGAATCTGGTTTTAAGGATCAAGTGGTCGCTGGAAGTCCATGAACAATCAAATCCACTCGGTTCCCATTCCCCGGCGACGACGCTTCCTCATTTTTCCTGAGTTCCGCAGCCTCACCTGAGCCCCTTATACCTCGCCACGCGGCGGTGGCGCAGCAGCCCGCTCATTTTTCCTCTTTGTCCGCGAATAAAGGTATTGTTCGGCGAACAATTGTCGCGTCCCGCTCCGGTGTCCAATGACGATCGGCGACTAGCAAGATACGTGGGAGAAATGCTTAAGTGCGGCCACTTGGACCGCGCCGGAACGCATGCGGGAATGCTACGAGGGCGCTAAAAGGTGCACCAGTCCCTCGACGAGGATGATCCTTCCAGGACCCTCAGGTTCCCACCAAGAATAACGATCCTTTTCTTCGCGAGCGGAGGGCAGAAAGTGCTTCGCGTCGAGCGTGCACTTCAGCTTGAGGGTTAGACGGTCGATAAATACCTCGTACGTCACCTCTCCGAGCGATAATTACGATTAAAATTCATTTTAACCATGCGATTATGATGCTTGAGCTTGGGAGAACGTTCTGGAATGAAAAAAGATCGTTTCAGGTCATCTACAATAATTCGGGGAACTAAATCAGATTATACAATTATACAGCAGCGCATTCGTTAGTTAGTAACACGATATTGTATATTATATGTATTCGTTTAGTGGCTTTAAATTTCTATGAATTTATTTAATACACGAACGGTAGATCTTTTTTTTTACAAAAACATAACTGGGTATGCTTAGGATTGTTTATAAATTTCAATTATCAAATCAACAATTTTATCAATATATTTTTTTGTGATTCCCATTCTAGACACGTTAATTTCATGTAAATGTGAATAATTACGTAACGATATTTATACTCTAAATTCAAGTAGACCCGAACCGCAACGTTTAAATATTAAACAATTATTGATGTTCTTCGAGTACGTACAAAATTTCTGAATCAAAATGCTTCAATTAGAATCAATGTTCAGAGATCAATGCAGAAATTCAAACGTTGATAACATTGAGTTCATTCTATTAATTAAATCTAACTAATCTCACGAGAGAATGTAAAATTAAGTATAATTACTTAATAATTACTGACTCTATGGAGAAATGAACAATTAGAATGATATGCTTAAAAATGATTTCAATATTGCTGCTTAAAAGTTAAGGATCGTAGTTGTATCGGAAGCAGGCAAGTCCATGAAAGAATAAATAGATAAACAATAATTTGAAAGTTCAATCACGCTTGGAAGCCGTTCAGAAATGAAAACGTAAGAGATTGAACAAAGAATGGGGGAGGGGGGATGTAGGAACGAAGAGAGGGAGTTGATGGTTTAAATAAGCTGGCCGGCCGCCAAGCAATTATGAATGTAAAGTTATTGTAACATTGATATCGAACGGGTGGAAAGATAGAGGAAGAGAAAGAGGGTGAGGAAGAGACAGAAGAGAGAGAGAGAGAGAGAGAGAGAGAAGGAGTAGAAAGTCATCGGCAATAAAACGGGCATTCTACTTCGGCTTCCCTGTTTCACTGGTGTTCTTCCTTTCTGGTTCCCTCTCTTATTCTTCCTTCTTTGCTTCCCGTCGAGCGTTACATTATTCGGGACATTGTTCATGCATGATCAGAACCAACTACGTCTCGGCCAGTAATTGAAATCCAATATGCCTAACTCACCTGGCAGTTTGCGGCGAGTCCAAGCGTTTTATTTCCCTGTGCCATATTTCTTCCGATCGCCAGGAAGCCGGGCTGCCTCCGCTGCGACAGGTTCCGCGTTGATCGCGTCGCAGTAAATTGAAATCGGCCTTCGAACGACGATGGTAGAATCCATTCTGATCCAGAGTTATAGTCGTTTCATTTAAATCCTAATTCTAGAATAGCCAATTCAAATTTCTTGCAGCTGAAAGTCTAATGAGGGGATCAATATTGATCTTAAGATTTAATTTATCTATGGCTGTTTAATCTCTGAATTGCAAGGGTTACGCCCATTTCGACAAACATTTATCGTTGTCCAATTAAAATCCTAATTTTAGAAAATCAGTGTAAAGTTCCACCTGCTAATAACAACTCTTTACTGCGGATACAATTTCTGACAGATTCTTCTGTAAATATTATCGCTTATTGCTTCCACTATAAGTGGATCTAGAAGTTATTATTTCGAGTACCTTCCTCTCTCCTTGCTATCTTCAACATGTGCAATACATATTGTATGTAATTTCTATATAAAAATTAATATCGTATTCATTTGATTAGGTAGTAGTTGTCGCAAATTCGGATGTCCGCAGTTGAGGGTTAAGGTTGCGATCGAAGCAGTTAGATTTTTGTGTTAAAGATCATTCAATGGTTAACTCTTCGAAATCGACACCCACCAGCCAAGTAGATTGGCTGGAATCGAGTTCGCTGCAGGCGATCGGTTCTCTGCGCAAACATAATAGAGCAGCGAAGAAAATCCATTTCGATTCAAGACATCCTGTAGTCGATGATACTTCAATACTCGTTCCCATAACACAAGCATTGCGTCTACAGCCTCGTACATGCGGAGTTTTTAATAAGTTCCCAATTTCAAGCACTAGGTACTTCCAATCGATGTCAATAAAAAATTTGTCTTTTCGATTGTTGACTTTTTAAACTAACTGTGAAAACATTTCCATCGCAGAAAATATTCCTTGCCCTACGGTCCCAGATATAATTTTGATTGGATGTTTGTAATTTTAACATTTGATTACTATTTACTATTTATTAAATTGTAGATATATTATAGTTGATAATATCATCCAATAGCAAGAATTTTGTACTTTGGGTATGTAAAGTACGATTCATGGTTTTCTGGTAACTATGGCACAATATAATTATGACTTTAATTAAACCATCTAGGATTACATATTACTAGCAATCGATAAACGTGAAATAATAGCGTACACGATAGAACATTTTAGAATCACCTCGTAATGGATTAAATTCAAATATACAATAATTCTGTATTATGCGGTAATGTTCGATGGACTGACGATGTCTATACAATATTGTCAGATGTTCGCATACAAATATAAACTCTGATTCACAGAAAGCTAGAAATTGGATGGACCTTATGCAGCATTAATTAAAACCAGTCTTTGAGTTCCCCAATATTCCGTGTTTGTAATAATACCACAAAATATTGCAAACATTTTATCAGAAATTTTGTCAAAAACCATATACTATTTCTGTATACACTTTATAAAGGATGGTCATCAAAATAAATGATTCATAGACGACGCTTCTCTTCTGAAATTAGACTATGCACGAAGCATGTGTCAAACCATTAAGTATAAAAAATATGTTTCTGCTAATATTTTTTACTATCTAGAGAAATGGATCGCCACATTGTACAGAAAAAACCAATATTTCTCTTTATCCGAAAATGATTAAGAGAAAGCATTAAAAAGGAGTATCAGTTACGGAATAGTAGACAGCGTTCTAAGTCGGGATCTTTCAACAAAGGCAATAGAATTTTCCCGTAAAATTGAATCCGCCGAGCATACGGCTACTTTTGTGCACCGCAATATGAAACAATTAATAAACGGGACCGTGCCGGAGACGGCGACCGTTCCTACACACGTAACAGACCGTATTATAATCCATTAACAATGAACGAACTGCTAATGAAATGGAACGATAGTCGTCGCGTCGACCGACGGGAGCCCCCGAAATGGGCCGATCGTTATGATTTCCATCGGAGAACGGAAACATTCCACTACCGGATGCGGCCGTCTATGCCATCCCCACGTGTCCCGCAATGTCGTCATCCAAGCCGAAACTAAGAATAATTCTCGATTCTGTATCTCGTTCAGAACGCGTTCATTTTCCTAGCAGATTATTGATACGTCGTTACCCTTGGTATTCATATCTGCGCGTTCGATTTTCTCGCGGATATTCTGTTCATTTTTTGAAGTTAAATTCTAATTCTTAAACAACCAAAAATGATTACTGCGATTATGGAGAAGGAAAGAATAGGATTATAAAAATACTGTCACACTATTTCCAACTTATTTGAAATATTAAAAGAAGTGCATTTCTGTATAAAAATATGTATGTTTTCTTTATCCTAGTTATGATATTGCCATGTTCAGATTTTACTCAGAGACTTGAAACAAGAAACACTATAATATCGTTATTATTTAAATGAAATTTGATATCATATAATGTAAATATAAAAATTGATACAAAACAGTAAAAAAAGAAAAAAATTAAGGACAGAGGACAAATAAGAGAAATAAAAATTAAAAATTGAATAATTAGAAAAAAATTAAAATGTATACTTAACACAATACGAATATTTATCCTATGTTAAAAAGATTTATTACAACCAAGAATATTTGTTTAAGATTTTCTGAATAAAACACAATGTGCCTGTTATGTCGTGGAGGAGTAGCTGCCACCAAAATTTTATGGCGGCACGACACAACAGGAGAGTTTCCCCAAAAAGATGTGGGTTCTTGTTCGAAATCGGAGAATCGACCAACACTTGTTTGGAGATTGAACTTATTTATTTCACCGATGGTTTTTCCGCACGAATACAAAGTTTATAGTGGGCGCGTGTGTTTCGGAGCTTGATGCAGATAGTGGCAAGATGTAGGTTTTTCTATTTCTATTCTATTTCTAATACTTTCTAATACTGCCGGGAAGACCGAAAATCACCATTGACGTCACCTCGGTCCTCCCTACCCCTTCGATTCAAGGGTGGGTGTTGCAAGGGGCTGTCCAATCGCGATGGGCCCATGGCAGTGACGCGGAGTCGCAAGGGACGACGTTTAGGGACCGAGGAGGTGGCACCGCGAATCCTTCCAGGGGGTCTCGGGCCGCGCGCGGTCATCGACAAGTCTCCAACACCTGGGTGCAATATTTTCAATTCTTAATTGCCCCGCGTCCCAAACGTGCCGTCTTCCGCGACCGGTGGCGTACCATGTGTCTTGGGACGGTTGGTAGGTAGATTTCGAAAGTACGGGTGACAGGCCCACGCCGTAACCAGTTTCAGAAGTCCCAAGCACATGGCCCGCCGCCATAAATCCCGACTAGGTATTCCCGAACTGTACTTTATAACGTATAGTGCAGTAGGACGTAACAGTGCCAATGAAGGTTCTATGTAAAAATGGACTAAAACTATGTATAGTTGAATTTCACGGAAACACTTGCTCCGATTTGAATATTATGTTTTATATAAATCTATTATATCTTCTTAATTTTATTAAGATCTACAAAACGTAAGAATATTGAAATAGTAATAGGTATTATATAACTTACCTCTTGAATGTTAATTTAATTAAATAAAATACTTTAATTTTATAGAATTTTTAAGATTCCTGGCATAGCAACCAAAGTGTAAGGCAAATAATATCTAACTAAAAAGTAGAGGAATATTAAAGTTGGAAATGCAGTAAATTAAATAATAAACCTGATACAATATAATAACAATATTGTGCCCGACATTAACCCTGATCTTCTAAGTAAACAGCAGTGAGGGAGTCAGAGAAAAATTCATCGACTTATATGGTCGCTTTACGGAAATCACTACAGTGGCGGAGAGTAAAGCAAGACTTCCGGAACGAAAGTTACGCGGTCGCCTCTGAAACTCCATTTCAGTCGAACGTCAGTTCCGGTAAACTTCGCCGGGAGAGTTCACCTGTCTGCACGCATCCTTCTATTTTCGCCAGGCTGTCGTTCGGCAGCCGAAGAATATTTTTCTTCCAGATGGAGTGCCTCACAGTGAAATAACTTTCGTTTCGACTGTCGAAGAACACGATGAACCTGATACGGCATCAGCTTCCACGTCGTTGTGAGGAAATAGAACGGAAATTTCTCGACCGTCGGACTAATTAGACGAAGTGAACGGAACGATTGTTCTACTTGCAATTAAATGTAATGCAGCTCAACGTCACAATACTTAACCCTTTGCACCCGGAGCCATTTTAACTGTAAGTTTGAAATAATTTTCCTAGCCTATGGTATTCCAATTGTACGCAATAAAGTGCACTTTTATGCATACGAAATTAATTCTTGTGACTTATATCATCGGTTTCACTATTTAATAATTTTTTAAATCTGAACTTTGTTGTTATAAAAATTATCTTGGGACGTGAAAGTTCAATTTTAGAATTACCACTCGAGTGCGAAGGGTTAAGGAATATTTGAAATATAGCGGCCATATTCGCAAAAACAAAGTTGTGAATGATTTAGTGTGATAATTTGAAATACTCAAACGTTGACTGACTGATTAATTTCAGAAAAAAATTTATTCAACTCGGCATTAGTTTATTGTCATATTATATTAATTCATAACAATCTTTTTAACAACGTCAAGTTCTTTTCTGATAGAAAGGGGAATTTCTCTTTTAAACACTTTTTTTGGAAGCTGTATAACTGCAACATAAAGTAACTAACTTTGTAAAAGTTATTTATCTTTTTGTAGTTTTACATGCTGGATAGTTTGATATTATTCTGTACTGGTTTATAAATAAACAGAAAACAGAAGAAAAAATGTTTGTTTGCAGCTGGAGGATGTATTTATAGAAAAAAATTTGTTCTGATATTGTTGGTAGCTTCTCAAACAAAATTTATAAAAATCAGGAGAATTTTGCTAACAGAAATGTACCAGGAAAATTGTTGGGTACCGGCGACACTATTTGCTTAATTCTCTGTCAGACAATAAGACTCAATAGAAATTGATGAATTGATCAATACATATATCACAATACAGATGGATTTTTAAAGCTAGGATAAAACATCGTGTCAGTCATACTCATCAGTCACGCGGCAATCAACGTGTTAAGGTAGAATGGAGTTGTCGGGGAGCGAGAAAGTTCGGCAGCCGATTGCGTGTTCTCGATCCGCGATTGAAGTCGAGTCGCAGGCTGGACGCAGGCGGAATCGACGCACGTGATATTTCACGCGTGCGAATTCGATCGGGACGATTAAACATTTTGGCAGCTGTCACTGGAGGAATGTCTATTCGAGAAGAATTTAATGGTGAACCCTGGTGGCGCGCTGCCGACAGCAGAGGAAAAATGTGGCAAGGAGAAAAACCGAAGCTCGACACGTCTTCAATCAAATGGGATTTTTATCGGCCTTAACGACGCCCACGCCGAAGGAAACGGCTCCGGCCGAGGTTCACGACGTCGAGCTCGTTTCTGTCCTCTATCATCGACCGCCCCGTCTGTATTCCACAGGTTTCACAGCCGTGGAAGAGAAAGCCAGTTCTCCTAATTACGCCAACGACCGGAGTGTGTTAGGTATTCGTCAAACAAAATACTGATTCCTGAACTATTAAACCCGGTCGTTGTCGATGCCATGACTTTACTTTGACAGAAGTGGGTCGGAAGTGGTTTTTTAGTCGAATAGGTTTTACTTGGCTCAATCTGCCGGGACGCTTCGTATAATAAGACGGCATACGTTCTTCTTAACCAGTTAAGTGTGTTTGTTGATTATATCCGTCATGATTTTGTATCATGACGATTATATCCGTCATGCGTAAAACTTTGTTACAATTTTATATTTAAATTGTAAGTCTGGCAGAAACTAAATTATATATTGTTACAATACGTAAATTTGAATATGCTTGAAATGTTTAGAGGTAAAGACGAAATGAAACAAGCAGATGAAAATTATAAATAATTTGAGTGGGATTCATAACTTCCTTTGTCATCGCTTGATTATCGCAGCATACACTGGTGGGCGCTTTGCAAAAAGATCGCCACAAATTACTGGTTAAAACGTTCCATGCCACGAGTACCAACAATGGTACATGCTTAAATGTTCGTTTAAAAAGATAGTAAAAACATTAAAAAATAGTTATATAGCTAAAAAAATAATTCGTAACAAATTTAGAACTAAAAAGTTAATTACCACCATAAGACTGGATCATAATAAGTTTGTTTTATTGTTAAATTTACGATAACTAATAATTACACATGATATGTATATCAAGTTTTAGTAAAGTATCAAATAGCCAGGATGAAGAGTCGAGTAAAAACAGCTCGGCACGGAAAATATTAACCGATCGGTGCCTTCCCGTTTCCGATGTCAAATTATGTAGGAGTCCCCAAACGTGATTTTAAACTGTAAATTGTTTGCAGACAACATATATAATGACAAAATATGAAAAGCGTCGTGTGATTCACAACCTATTAATTTCATTGATCCTTCTGTGGTGTTCCTAACTGTGTATAACTTTTTTAATTGCCATTATTAGTTACCATATCTTTTTGTATAATCAGCTTTAAAGCAATGTAGTGTAATGTTACTTTCAAAGAATGTATCCTTTTAATCTATTGTATGTGACTAGGAGAGAAATAGTGAAAGTTTTCATGAACACCACAGAAGGGTTATGACGAGGAATCAATTTTTATTCAGTTATCATTTGTTGCAATTAGAGAAAAAAATTAGTTTGGATAAAAACCTCTTATTCGTTTTTATTTATGAGGCTGGATCATTTCTTGATATTGATAATCATTTCATGATGTAAATAATCAAATAAAAACGTATTGGAAAAAAGAAATATTTTGATGAATACTAAATTATAAAATGCATTTCTCGAAGCTCTCTGAAAGACATCATAATAAAAATATTGTATGAAAAGTTTCACAGAAGTTGTCTAAAATACGTCTACGTGCACTATACAATTCTAAATAATCCAAATGTTCAGATGAAGATAAAAGGAGCTTTTTATTTACAACTGCTTCGCGCCACAATAGAAAGTACTCCGAAAATTTTACCGAAATTTTGAATACTTCAGGATATTATCACAAAGTTAAGAAGCTAGTCAATGTTGATTCTTTACCAACATTGCCCCTTTAAAGCATAAAAGATTGAAGGTTCTTACTATCGATGACGGGGAGTCGTAAATTAATCGAAAGTATCGAACCGTTCTGCCCTTCTTACTCGATGACAGCGCAGCTGTTCGACGAGTCGCAACGAGTTTTCGATAAGAAATAACCCACTTGCTTCCTCGATCGACCAAGAATAATCCCCGCACTCCGGATTTCAATACAACCCGCCCTTGCGAGGATCTTAGATCTTTCAAGGTATCTACCGGCCCGGAGAGATTCCCTGTAGATGAGACGTAGGGTGCAATAGAAGCGCTTCTTGCGAAGCAATGGACTGTGAAGCAGTTCGATAGACGGTACCCGTCGAAGCTCTTAAACAAAGGCAAGAACCGTGACGGCACATCACTTGTACCAGGTGGTTTTCGCCTTTGTCCCGTGATTTTATTGAACACGTACTGTTTTGCCAACTTCGATTGATTGTTTACCATTGCGGACCGCGGTCAAGCTCTTGAAAGCTGCGGTAAATACGTTGCATTGTCTTTCAAACTCTACGATAACGTGTTTCCTTAAAGCGTTGTTTTAAAGTAAACAAACCATCGTTATTTATGAGTCAGTTGTAGATTATTTACGGCTCGGCTAATGGAAACATCAGATAAATAAAATCTCGTCGGCAAATGTTTTTACACAAATATGATTCTAACTGACTAGGTTAATAAAAATTAGATGAACGAGGTAACAACAACATAATATTAGGTACACTGATAAATAACCTGTTACTATTACTATCATTGTTGTTACATCACTTATTCTTGCAAATGCTTCTTATCAAACATTTATCTTATTCAACAAGCACAAGTTTTGTATAAATCGTTATTTATTGTTAGAAATATGCAGTAATAACAAAAGAAAACACTATAGATATTTTAATCACAGTTAGAAGTAGTATAAGAAATTTTCATGCTAATTAATGTCACGTTGTTTTGGAATAATAACAACAATAAATTAAATTGGTTTTACACCACGTCCAATACGTAAATTCCACGTAAACATTCCTTTTACCGGCCGGTGCAAAGCCGAGTCAATCCATTTTTATTGTCACGACTGAACGAGGAGTCATTAATCATCGAAAAACTTTGTTGCGTTACTTGTGGCTGGGATAAAAATGACTATAATAGATAATGATTATACAAAATAGTAGATATATAATATAAAATAATACAATGTAATACAATATAAAATAAAACTAGATTACACAATAGATAATGATTTATACAAAACTTTTAATTGTTGGTTAAATTATGCTACTTACAGGAATCCTTACATTTTTTGAGAAACTCTCTAGTTGTATCGACGCAACATAACACCTATAAATTTGTTGACATATTCGGTTATGAAGTCTTAAGAAAATTACATTGTAATCAAGAAAGGATTTCAAACGATAATAACGTTTAGAAGAATGTTAATTCAAATTTAAAACGGACCACCACTTTATCCCAGAAAGTAGCGAATAACTATCTAGCACAGTAGTCTTCTTGTCTTTTATAGGCCAATATAATCGTCCGACGGTACTTAGAAATAAAATTGATGGTTGCAATCTCATCGATGAATTTTTAATTGAAATAACTTTAACTTTGAATCAAAACTTTAGAGGTCAGGGGATGTTCGCGCTCGTAAAACTTCAATTTTATGAACTAGTTGAGAAAAGGACGATTCCAAGAGTTTTCCATAAGATAATCCTTAAAGGAAACTTCTGCTCTAAGTTTGAACAAAGAGTAGGCCTATCAAGCTTACCTTTTGTGTCGATAACCCCAAAAGGATCTCATAGTACGCGTCGCCGAATTTCAAGTAGTCAAATACTACACACATAATAATAACACGATAATATCCGCAGAATAGGCGATAATCGTGCTCTCAGCGGGAGTGCTGATTATATAATATTTTAAGAGTCATTCCCACACCCCCACGGCCGTGAAGATAAAATACCCGGTCGAACAGTAGGACATTCGACTGCACCTCGGAAGGTGGTCAAAACTGGTTGAATCGGACGCTAACAATAGCCAGGTAACAAACAATAAGTATAGCTGCGGTGAAGAATCGTTGCCAGAGTGAATCTTGACGAAAGCATCACTCATATTTTTATGCAATTCTTTCCGTCCTCGCTGTTTCCACCAACTAGAGAGTAGAGTTTCAAAGAAAATTTTGAAAAATTTCGGATAAATCCGAAGAACGCGAACAGAGAATGGTCGATGAGCGTTATCGTCGTGTTTCCGTCGTTATCACGCAAGGTCTTTCGGATTTCCGGTACGCGTGTTTGCGGAACTTGGAATGTTCGCCGATGGATCGATATCGGGTATCGAAATTGTTGAGACTGTGCACCGGATGCTACCAAAGTATCTATTCGATGTCCGACCCTTCCTCGATGTTGCACTCATCGGAGGTCGAAGTGCTCAACGTCTCGAGGGAATCCAGCTTCGTTGCTATTGAGAATTCCGCGTGTGTCGGCGTCTTTAAAGATCTTAGTAACCGTAAGGGTATAAAGTAGTAATTAAAGTTTCATCATGCCAATGGCGATTGTTCGAACTTAGCCAAGGGTATGTAAATTCCCTTTACCTCTACGCCGGCCCATTGCCGAAATTGTTTTGGATGTTGTTTAGATATTCTATTGGTTTAAAATGAGTACGGTGCAGTAGAAACAATTAACGACGCGAAGGATATTTCATCGTCGTCTTCGGAGTCAGTTGAACGATGAAAATGAACGAAGAAGATTTTGTTACATTTTCAGATAACTTAAAATTATTCCTATTTATATCAGATAATTGTAGAATAAACTCTCAATGAATTATCTGGTATAGTTCACGGTATTATTGAAGTCGGAAATTATAACCAGAATTATCACAATGACCATCACACTGATGGAATTATTCAAAGTTCGCAGTATACGTGCATTAGCTCAAATCTCAAGTTGCACGGGTGCTCTCATCGGGATTCCAACTCACATCAACAGGATGCTATGATATTTTCATCCGTATCGCATACACGAAATTTCCATACTCTTTTATGCTCTGCCAAGATATTTCAAAGAGAATGAAAATAATTCCAAATGAATCCATGACGGTTAAAAGGATGAATGCACGGTGTTCGTCTGAAAAGTTTCCTGATTACATGTTAGAGCTTTATGGACAGAGTTTGTCAGAGAATGAAATGGCCACAAAACGACCCGAAGATAGGACCTGTAACAAAGCACGGGATTAACACTGAACTCTCATTGAAAAATCTCGTAAACTACACTGTCCCGTCACGGCGGTGTAACCGCGCGATGTAACCAGCATTTAATAACGCGTCAGAGGACTCGGCATACCGGCAGATAACCGCTGTTACAGGTTTAAGTGACTGCCGTCAAAATATAGGTGCGACGTGCGTGTCCTAATTGAATGTCGCCATAATTAAATTCCCAAAGGAGCCCGGAACGCGACACACGCACTTTATTGGAGCAATAGGCATTCAGGGACCGTTTGTGCGTCAGCTGAATTTAACCGGCAATAGCCCGGACACGAAGACAATGCCGCCCGTTCAATCTGTCGCAAACGCTATACTTCCTGTGGACACGTGACCGGAGACTGTCCACTCTAAATAAAACGGTCTAGCAAAATTCATTTCGCACAGTTCCTGTGACTTAAACTATTCTCTTTATTCTACTGTGGGTTTTTATATAACATCTTGTTTTTATAACAACTTAGCTCGAATAAACTCGATTATTTTCTCCGAAATAATAATTTTGAAACATTATTGTTATATTGTATTAATATTATTAATTTCGTGTATTATGACTGAGAGTACTGCAGTTTTTCCAAACGTTTTTAAGAAATTCTTTCATCTTAATTATCGACTTTAAAGTATCTATTAGAACACTCTAATTAACGCTAAACCAACCGAACCAGTCAAGATGACTGGTTTACTCTCTTCTGTTTCAAAGCTGCTGAATTTGGAAAGATTCTTTCGTAAAATGGCTGAGATTTAGTCCAAGCATACGTTATAATAAAGATGACGAAAGGTCTAAATAAATGTAGCACTTTCATAAAGCAATACACATTAGTTACTTTAATTTAAGTTAGTTACGTTAATTTATACATTTGGGGATTTATGCATTTCTAAGGAATAGGAAACGATACAGACGTTTCAAAAATATTTAAATGCTGTTACATTGATTCCAATTTAATATAAATATTTAGGAACGAAATACATTTCTGATTCAATCATCTCACCTGCAAATACAGCACGGTATATTTTTCTATTCAAACAAACTTGCGAAAACAAAAGCTCCACAGTGTGCCATGTTATATATTAGAGAAAACAATTCGACGGACAGCAGAAAATTAAAATAGTTTTCTGCAGGTGTGCTAATCTACATCACTATTTCTCCGGCATTGGGAAACCACTCGAGACAGCAGTGAATACAAGCGACAATTCAACGAACATTTATAATCCGCACGTAGTACTCTCGGCCGTCGTCGAGCGTGTTTCTGAGCGTGCTAAATTACGCGAAAATGTTGCGACAAGTATAATGGCGTGTTGTGTGTTACTGCATGACGTGGGTGTGTCCGAACATATGCGGCCGAGTGGCGCAATGATCATTAAATGAAATTGTCACCGGGTGGCCAGCGTTTGGATCGTTCACGTCTAAATTAATACCGGCCGTTGTCCACTTCTTACATTTCTTCTGCCGGCATTAAATCTTCGTTCCTCGTGGCTGGCCACTATTGTGCTCACTTCCAAGCAATTGTTTTCCCGGCCGTGCAATGTGTTTCGCCGGTTAAATGAAAACCAAACGCGTTCCAAGGGCTGTAAAATTCAATCTATCTTCTAATTGCTGCAGTTTCTTTCCGTTCCTTGCCTTTTCTTTCGTCGAGCGGCACACCATTTCACTGCTGAAAATTCATCGAAGACCCGGGAGACTAGGAACCAGAACATGAACACACGTGCCACGGCGACGTAATCATTGTTCATGGTCAGGAAATGCATTAGAGCCAGATGATCCCCAGGGTATGACTAATTAATAATTGTTATTCTATAATTACTCTGTGCCTTGCACGGTTTCGGGGCCAATTGACATAATATGTTTCACGTGCCGGCGTTCCTGGCCATTTGTACTCATTAAACATGGTGGATGGGTTTACTAATGCTTCGTTTAGCCGGATAAATCGGGTAACGAGCAGTTTGCCCGCGTTGAAGGTTTTCGCGAACATTGGACGAACGGAACGGATCCGGCCTGCCTTTCGGAGATATTTTCCCTGTTCCGATAACTGATTGTTCGAAATCGACCGCTGAAATTACCTTCATAAACTTATTAGAAGATTGATTAGCGCAATGTTTCTGAGTCTTCACAGGATCCTCAGAAATAATTTCGAAAACGTCTCAAATCAGTACAAAAATAATTCTTACGTTTCAACGATATTTATGTAATCTATAAATATGATACCGGATCGATATAGGGTAATCTCCTTAATGAATAAACACCCTCAAGTGGATGAACATATCCAGTATTATATTATAAAAAGTCTTGTTCATCATGCATGTTTGCAGACGTTATCTTTTAAAAATGTAGGGTAGGAATAGGGTAGTTGTTGACCTATATACAGTGATTGATCATTTTCTTTAAACAGGAATGTATTTTTTTATGTATTTAATTTTTAGCCAAATAAAAAATACATTTTTTGTGTTTTGTACAAATTCAAAATTTTAATATTGTTTCTTAAGCCTTTCTTTGGCGATAACAGCAAATATTATTATTCAATTTTAACGATAAATAGTTCTTTTTGATCGTACATTCGTTTTGAATGTGTTTGAAAGAAGTGCTAAGTGAAAGAAGAGAATCTTCTAATCGTCACAGCTTCGATTTTGATCTAATCATTTCTGTCATAAATGCATAAAATTCACAGTCTAGTCGTGAGTAACCGAAAGTAATTTCTCCATTTAGAATCATTACTTGAAATTAAAAGTATTTTATTCGAAAAAATCGGTGTTATTGGGACTCTTTCCAATTTCGGTTAGAATAGTTATGGTTCCCGTGGGAAACAATAGTCTCCGTCGCATTAAACGGGATTGTATTTCGTCGCATTAAACGAGATTGTATTTGTCGCATAAAGTTTTCACTGTGCACCTCCAACTACCACCCTCCCACCCTCCGGATCAACACGTTAATGACCCCTTCTTCGCGAACAATTGAATCGTCGAGGTATTGGCGACCCGATCGATGACCCATTGCAAACGGTCGCAGATTCGCAATCCCGTCCTTCCGTGACCTATATTTATTGTCCTATTTGCTAGGGCTGACCATGAATCAGCTTGGGCCGACGTTGTTGATCGCCGAGACGCTGTTTATTCAGACTGTCAACAGGCTGGCCGCGCTCTAGTCTAATATCCGTCGTAGACTCGGCATGCGCGCACATGAATCGGACTTACTTCCGCGTATATATTCCGCCTATTCAGGAATTCATTACGGTCGATTCTACGCTCACGGAGATTTACCGGATACGGAACCGCCTCGGCGAGCGGCCGAGCGAATATCAGGCATCTCGATTCCGGGTTCCAGCTCGTTGAGAACGACCTGAATTCGCCTCTCCTTCGAATACCCGCCCGAACGGGCTGCGGGTCTCCGCTCGGATAACGAGTGCAAAGATAAAACTCTCTTTTCATGGAGCCTGACCCTCGCTGGGCTGCTGTGCGCCGCAGAAATTTGCGACGCGCGATTCCTACAGTTCAGTATCATTCATTAATTTGTTCATTTATTTAACTAAGCGCCGATTTCATCCCTTCGCGAAATTCTGGGCCAGACATCAATTTTTTATGTCAAATTTTTAGGCAGTTGTGTCGAATATTAAAACTAGTAAAGGAAATCATATATTAACTCCTTCAAAATCTGTCTTCTTTTTTTTATCTCTTCAACAACATTGTTACTTAACCTGTTAATCCAGGAATTAATTTCTGTTAAACTCGATTCAAGAATTGAATATCGTCGAAAGCATCTCAAAATCGTCGTATCAATACAAAATTCATAACAATTTAAAGATACAAGATTTTTAAACAACGGTGATAGTAACGAGTGAGGAACTTGTGTCAAATGTATAAAAATGTTGCTTCTTGTTACTCAATTGCTAGGATGATCATTGCTCAGACATGACCATAATTGAACTCCCATTCTAATTACTCTTTAAATATCAATTTTAAAGAACGTACAAGCCGTTCGACGAGCAGACGTATCATTTCTTTTCAAAACGGTATAATATCATTGATTGTTCTTCTTTACTACATCTTATAAACTTCAACATTAACCTACGTCCGGTACACAGTTGTATGTTATTCCGAATCGATACCGATAATACTGAGTTTAGACATTAGACTTTACTAACATTATTGACCTTAGATTCTTAGATAGTATTTGTAATTATATTAATTCTGTAATCTACGACACAGATTTATTTTCTGGTTCTGTCGATAAATGGATTCTTAAAGTCACCAATATAGTTGAATCTAAGTTTACATTTTGCTGCGAGCAAGTATTTAAATCAGGCATTTGTTATTTTTGTTTTATGCATCCGATTGCTATTGAAGAGAAACGTAAACATTAAAATTTGGAATGAAATTCTGCACCTCTAAAATTTATAATGAGCTTGCAGAATTGGTACCAAGTCGAAGAAGATGACTTTTTGCCAAAATAACCGATGTCTAGATCACTGTGCGCTAGTTCGAACGGATCGCAAGCCACGCCTGATGACATTTGATTTACGACGAGGTCGCGAACTACCTCCGCGTCGTCGACAGCACGCAATTTGCAAAAGCGTTTGCTCAAGCTTCCATGCAGCTTGATTGAGGCTTTACGGCAGCCCGACGGCGGGGAGGAGTTCCAGCATGAAGCAAATTGAAGGTTCCCGTGATCATTCTGTCGGAGAACAGAAACCGACCTTCAGTTTCGATTTTCATCGATGCGTTCGTACATATGTCTTATTACTCTAGATAATAAGCTAAGAATTAGACTTTGTTAATGTAACAATATACATTTTTAATTGATCATTTCCTTTTTCATTCGAATCCATCTAATAGTTCACTCGAATTGAATTTTCTTCAAAATCCATAAATTTTTAATAGTTTCTCGTAAACAAATTAACAATGAACATACTTTTGTGTTATTATACGATTGGATTTTTGCACGTTTAAATGATGTAGATCAGATTCTTAATCTTGATGATTCAAGATTGGCTCTATTCTTTCTTGAGAATATCTAAATAGACTAAACCCTTTCGCTATCAGGCTCAGACCGCCACCACAGCCCAGACATTTTATTATTTAAATACGATATCAACCGCTATTCATTTTTGTGGGATATATTTATAACGTTCTAAGTTATATTACCAATTTTAATGTATGTGACACATTTCATTAAAGGAAATGATTTAAATTGGAAAGGAAAAGTAAAATAAAAACCATTTTTCAAAGTAAAGTGCATGTCATTTATTTGAAAAACACATGTTATTTATTTTAAATAGATCAATCCAACTACTACTAAACAACTAAAACGTTCTTTCAACATGAACGTACCAAACATTTTTACATCGCCAGAGCTATTTTATTATTTTATAATTTAACTAATATGTTTAAGTTACCACATAGAACAACCAATTAAGAAATATTGATAAAGAACACGAATCCAAGAACCAAGATCTTTTTAAAAAAAAAAGTTACTATCGTCAGAACAATATAACATCCTCTATGTATTTTATTGTTTTATAACATAACCCATCTGTACGTTAAATACTTTGAGTGCCCGGCGTTTCAGTATTAAAAAGGAATATGTTCTTATCCTCAATTTTGTGGCTATTTTCACCTTTTTAACATGAACACGACTACTATATAACGAAAATTTAAAAAATACTTTACTGAAGATAATTTTTCACCAAAATTTAATGAAAATATCAAGAACTTCTTAAAAAAAGTATGCATACTTTTTCTTTATAACTGTAGAAATTTGTTAAATGTCGGCGCTTCTTGTTACTTCGATAAAAATAGGACGAATCTCATGATTTAAATTATCGGATTTCATCCAATTACGTGGAGTTCGTAGATTATCGTGACGCCGACGTGTAAAGTAGCGTAAAAATGGAACGCCGAGAACGATCGTAGGAAAGTATACACGGCGAGGATAGTTATTGGTTTTCCGAAAAGGTAATACCTGTCTAACCGCTTAATCGCGCCGCGTCCTCGTAATTTGCATAATTTTCATAATGCATTAGCGAAATTTCCATCAGAGTCGCGACGAGCTGGAATTGCGTCGTATGCGTGCTAGCTGTGATCGATGGACGAACCCAGATGCAGCGGGATGGCCGTGTTCGATCGGTAGGCCACTATGGCCGACGGAAAATATTGACAGTTTTCCGTGGGAAAATATGCATTAGCGTCTTTCGTTTTCCCTTTCGTTGGTGACGAAACGGTACATCAAAAATGCCGAAGATGGAAGAATTATTATTACAGATAATAAATACCAAAAATACGACAAATAAGAAATTGTCGTATTATACATCCTTAACGATAGTATCAGTTCCTCAGAATTGGGGAAAGTATAACGAAGTGCATACTTTGAAAAGTTATGGGTTTTATACGCATCACTTCATACGTGATGTATATCGATTCATACGATATTTTGGCTCATAGAAAAATTTTTGCGGAATTGAAGCAGTTATTAAAGCAGTCGTACTGCAAACGAAATTCATAAAGCTTTGTTCAATATCCAACAGAGAAATCAAACACATTTTTTTAGGAATCAATGGTTTGAAAGAATAAATTGACGTTAGTACAATAACTGTGGATTCATATTCTGACTAAATTCGAAATCTATATTAGAGTTATATAAAAATTTAAATATAAGTTTGCGTTGTAAATATTTTAATTTTGCCAAAGTTTCACAATTTGAGTCAATGTCTAAACTCTCAACGAAAAAGTACCGCAACTTTCATACTCCGTAATGTGGAGCATGTTTCGATGTTTCTAAGAAAAGGGGGATGAAATCGAATGAAGTAGTTCACCATCCAATTACTTAGCAAGTTATTCCACGAAACAGTTGATTCCAGGTGAACGTATTCGAATGGTTTCAAGGAACATCGTAACGTAAAGTTTTCAGCCGTTATTGTTCCTTCTCGTTGGCTGAACTATGGGAGGTGTTCGAGGGATTTCTTTTCGAGCCCAGTCAGCCGCGAAATCACGTGACACCACAAATCAGTATAAATGTGTGCCGGCCGGTCGGTTACCGGAAATCAAATAAATCGGATGAGCGTCCTGGTTCTTTGCCGCGTCGGGTAGCTTTAATAATTGAACGGGGCGCCTGGTGTTGCGACGCCGCGCAGCGCCGCGGCTGCAGCGTTTTAAGAAATTAAGCCGGACGCTCTCCCGTAAATCCTCGAGCGTGCGACGTTAATACATTCCATCGTGTGTACAGCTCTCGCCGGCGCAGCGATGGAACTTAGTGAATTTATCGTACGAGTTCCGTGTTGTCAGTTGGTTATCTAACGTTTGCCTCTGATATTACAAGCCTTCGGGGAGATCACAGCTCTGTTTCTCTTACTTAATCGTAATACACGTTCACCAGCCGCCCGCGTTCAGCAGAATCAAATATATTGCTCCCCCGAAGCTGTGTGTGTGCTAATATCCGAGATTAGACCGTTTAAGGGAAGTTAACGTCGATAGGACGTATTTATGAACGGAAACCGACTTTTCCTTTGGGCGAACGGCCGCGCCCCGTCGAGTGGCAATTTCTCGCGCTGCGAGCCGTCGTTTGTTATCCGGTTTCGTTATAATCTGCGTGCATCTAGCGTCTGTTCTTTGAAGAATGCTATACAGAAACTCGAAAATAAAATAACATTGTCCTCAAATTCTTGCCAGACTATTCCTGTTTCCTGTTTCATAAATTGTGTAACGATACGAGACTACTTTATTTCAATCAAATGGGTGCACCACTATTCACCGCTTTCATTGACCAATGTGCGTAAATGATAATATTTGTAATTGCAGGAAAATATATATTATTGTTTGAACTTCTGATCACTAATTCTTCGTTTCAAATTTCATGAGATTTTTTATCTATCGAAATGGTTCTCAGGATCTTTTTCTGATAAATTCATGCATGGACTTAAATCGTTTTTAATTTTGACGTACTGCCAAAATTTTTCCTTTCAGCTACAAATATAAGAATTAAGAAGCTGAAAATATTTTTACCTTCACAGATTAACACTTTTCTTTTCAATCTCCTAAGAATATTTTGCTCAGAAAGCTATGCTATGTATCTAAAAACTTGATGAGTGATAAAACTGTGTAAGGATACGTACAGTTCCACAGATAGTATTTGCGAATCTCTGTACGTCTTTAACTGAACCTAATATTCAGCGAAGGTGTTAGAGTTGCAGACAGATAGGATGTGAGACAGTTGATCACAAAATACTTGTATTTTAAAACGGCAGCTATGTACAATACAACGTTGTGTGGTTGACAATTGACGAATTTCTAGTTTGAGTTTCTTTGCTCCGCTAAACGTGGAGGTAAATGTTTAACTATGGTGCTGGGTAATTTAATGAAAGACTCTTAAAGGGGTTTTAATGACCGTATTATCAGGTCTGTGTGTTATAAAAGAGTTTTCGTACGCTTCTGGTAGGTTCTGTTCAGCGCGGTCTGTTTATCGTGTACAAGAATATACATTTACCGACCTTTATGAAAGCGATTTATAGTTATTTCTAACTGTAAAAAAAACCTCTCCAAAACGTGAAAAAATCTTTCACATTTTTTGTAATCCAAGTAATAGTAAAAATATAAAAACATTATTCCAATCACTGTACAATGATATAATCCCTTTAGCATTTACAGAAATATTCAAATCATTTAGACCAGTCTTAAAATAGGTTGTATACCATTTTAAAAGTGTTGACTCAGTTTTGCTCTTTACTGTAATTGCGCTGATGAAAACGTCACCTGGAAGATTCACTAACAAATACGTGAATTCCATCGGCGTAGTTCCTCGTAAATCTGATGTTAATTTCTCTGGGAAAATTGGGCGATCGCCAGAATCGCGGAAATGTTCTTGGTGCTTGGAATAAAGTCATTTCCCAGGGAGGCACTGTCGAACTCGGCGACGCCGTTGCCGCCCGCTGAGATGGTTTTCCTGATTCGCGACCAAGAACAACAACGGTTCGTAGCCGCAGTCTCAAATAAATGCATGCCCACCCCGGTATTCCGGAGTCGCGATGCTCCGTTTCGACGATGTCTCGCATTCCGCACGTTCTCGCGTCCATTTTTATCTCACAAATGCACATTATTGAAGAATTTTACTGCCGCGAACGCTGAAATTCGCCGCGTCACTTTATCTCCTTGGACCCTTGTTAAATTACCTGAACATCTCGCGAACCTTTTGTATCAAATAATTCTGTTTTCTCTGATTCGTATTTGCGAAAATTCTCATCGGTTGATTGCACTATATAAATCGTATTTTTTTTTTCGATTTTTGTTGGAAAAATGGATGCATGGAATTTCGTCGCTGAATATTCTTGGCGCATCTTGGCCACGTCCGTCAATGGGGCAGAGAAAACAACCATATTCAAACAATGCACTTCGACTTCCGGGAAACCGAGAGCCATTGTCTCCAGTTGTCGAGTCTTCCGCAAAAGTCAGCGAAGTTACGATTGTAGAGCATACAGCAGGGAACTTCAATGCATTCTGTTACAAAAGATTCCCGGAGGAGACAAAAATTGTTAACCATCGATTTGATAGACGTAACCCTGGATCAAACGATGCACGTACCATTTTGTCAGGGGAACCCTTAGGAAGCTGCGAAAATATTCGTTGCCTTCACGTTATGTCCATTGTATCTATTCTTTTAGTATTTTATTTTGTCTTTGTAAGCATTTATAATTCAAAATTCACTAATTTTCACGTTTTGTTTAAACTGGTAATCTTTTTTAATATGCATACATATAATTGTTGATTTTTCGTTGTATAAACTTTTTTATATATTATATTTAATATAGTGTTACATTATACTTTTATATACTTTCCGCAGCGATTGAATTTTGAACTACACCATAGCAGAAGAATTTTGTGTCAAGAAAAATGGTAAAGATTAGGAAAAAAGGTAGGAATTCGTAGGTGTAGACAAAATAGTCGCTAGGGCAAGGTAGTTAATGAAAAGTGTGCCAGTAAGAAAATCCTGGAGGACTGCTGGCGACAAAGGACGCTAAAGTGGGTCTCTCTCCGAGAGACACCCAATTCGTCTTTTCACTCGATAGGGAAAGAGAGAGAGAGAGAGAGAGAGAGGAAGGGCGAGGGATGTTGTGGATGAGTGAGGCAGGGTGAGAAAAAGAAAGAGAGGGGGGAGGGAGGCCCATGCCCTCGCCAACTTGCTCCGTAGAGCCGCGCGTAGTCGCGGAAGGATTCGAGGACAAAGTTCTCTGGAAGTTTCGAGGAAGATAGTCGAACGCTTCGAAACAGAGGGTAGGGGGCGCTGGAAACTCAAAGTTATTATCTGTTAGTAGCAGAAGGCTTCTCGATCCCTCCTTTCAGCCACTCTTCCCTGGTACTGTATTTACTACGGAATGCCGACTACCGATTAAACCTGCTTCCGATCTAACTTATAATCGTTTTTTGTCTGGACCTTGATTTGATTGAACCAGAAAAGACCGAATAATTAGAAATTACTAAGTTGCGAGGATGATCGAACAGTATCGAGATCGTCAGCTGAAGAAGAAACAATCGAATACCGAAAAAGTTATTGTCATCATATATTTCAAACAGTACGACGTTGTTTTGCGAAAAGTAAATATAATAATATTATTACGGCGGTTGTTCATATGGAGTCGCCGTAATGAACAATTACTTCACGGTGAACAACCCTTAAGGAAATATGAGAAGTTCGAGGTTGTCACGGAAGCGTTGCATCGACAGTCAGTCAGAAGACGGAATCGTAATCTGTCTGCCGAGCTAGTCAGCCAACTGATCGATCGAGCCGTTGCTTACTGATATAGTTAATAATTGTTAAACTTGTGTTAATTGTATTAAATAAACATGATGCCGCGACGTTCACAAAAAACGCGCAACAATATCAAATTCATTAAAAGAAGTTCTGAAAAGTGTTTTAACAGGCAGCGACAAATTTAGGGCAACTACACCACATCTTTAGTTAACGAAATGTATATTCTATGCATTTATTGATTACAACTGCTCTTAAAAAACTAAATTTCTCTTTATTTAATTTGGCTGAAGATTTGTCTAGAGACTAATTATTCTGAAATTTCTGAATGGGACTTTAAAAACTAATCTAATAGCGCACTTAAAAAAGTATTTCCATTGGCGAAGAAATTTTTTTAGGAAATAAATGCTATATTCCAGGCACGTAGCTAATTGACGATGGTAAGTAGCTGGTGAACAGTGTCGGCATTAGCATTCAGGTGTAAATAAAATTACTATGGGGTCGACTGGTCCAACGAGCAGATTTCCCATGTGACGTTTCACGTACTGCGTACCTAAATACGATTACAATAATTATTATTGCGGCCGTTGGAATATATTTTGGTGCTGGTGTCGAGCCTCACGGACGGCCAAAGTGGTAAATTAATTAACCGCACGCGCGGATAATGAGGTCGACGTTATTTCAGATGTTCCGTCGAGTACGGCGCAGGGAGCGGGGAGAGAAAAAAATTTTCCGAGACCGAAGAATTTTCATGAAGATTCCCGGCTACTTGCAACCAGTCTATCCCTGGGCTGTTGCTGTTTACTCGAGCCGGGTATTCCCGGATTTCTATGAAACAATATTTTCCGTTGTTGATGAACGAAAGCCTAATATTTTCCGAGCGGTAATTGTGATAAAATGCGAACGGTTTGTTAGGCAACGATATAGAATGCCTTTGACGAAAGTCCAATTATCGCGAAATTGTGATTGATCAGTGAAATTACTGCAACATTTAATTGAGAAAATTCGTACAAAAGATTGTTTGATGTAATAAACGACAACGAAACACTGTTATAAATATAATAAACATGAAGAAACGACAAAGGTTACAAATGACAGAAAAAGAGAAACAATATTCTCTTATAACAGCTGCTTTTCCTACAGTATCTCATATACAGTACCTGTATCTATTAAAACTGAATAACTTTTTAAAAACAGAACCAAATCACTCGAAAATTTTTTCATTTTTTTTAAAGATTCTAATTAGTTAGAGTGACACATAACATAAAAATTACTTGACATTCTTATAAGTTAAAAATAATTATATATTGCCCAAATAGTGGTCTTTCAGCATGCAGTTAAATTACTGAGATCTATAAAACCTATTAACTCAATTTCTGTTCTAGACTCAACTAAAAAACTTAAAAACGTTGGCATTCATTTTATTTGTCATTCTAGATACTCCTGATTTTAGAAAAAATGCTTAAATATCGCTTAATAACTCTAATATTCTAGAAAATACAAATAATTTAATCCAATTTTTGAAAAGTTACAGCATCTTAAAAGGCGTTCGAATACTTTCGTGAGATACTGTATATTTCGATACACCTGCTATACACATAGCCGTGAAGATATCAAAGAATAATGTCTAAAGACAAAATGATATAACTTCGTAACTTCAGAGATGAAATACTAATTTGTTCGTTACTAATTACCAAATCCTGAAAGCTACGATACAGTGAGATATACTGCTGCGAACTAATTGGTTCTGGAACCTCGTGCATTACATCAGCTGTTCGGCTCAGTTTGATGCGAATAACAAAATGCAAGGCTTTCGGCCTAGGAACAAAGTCACTATTAATACTACTGTTACGTACGGAGATTTTCTCCCGACGTTTTTCTTTCCTTCTTGAAGGCATACGCTAGATAACGTCGGCGGTGAACGCAGTGCTTTCATTCAAAAATAGAATATCTAATTCGCCGTATAAGCGTGCATTCAATAAGGGCCACACATTCGCGATTCTCGGTATCATCCGCGGTACGGTCTGGTCACGTAGGCCCAGTCTACGCCCTAATCTAGGCGCGAGTTCAATAAGGGTCACACGTCTCCGATTCTGGGTATCATCCACGGCATGATCTGGGTCACGTAGGCGCGGTCCCCACTACCGAATTTTCTAGTTTAGCTTCATATAAAAGGGCTGAGATTTTTCTACTCAGCGGACAGTTTCAAGTCTAACCACGACGACGAGACGTTTGCAAGATCGAGTTCAGTTCTCTTTCACGCATTTAAAATTACCTAGTACGTATACGAAAGTAATTAGTCCCCGCCGACTTGGTGCGAAAACCAGGGAGCGTGTCTTAGGACCATCGCGAATCTTACACTACACTTACGCACTTGTAACAGACTGAAGTTGTTAGATTATATTAGTTTACTTTCAATTCAGTGTACAAGTTATTTTATTCCATCTCCCAGTTCGAGTCAGTTGTTGGTAACGATCTCACAAAGATACACCTTTACCGCTCGAGGTGTATCTATTAATATTTCTTTGAAGTTACGAGGCAAATTAGAGTCAATCCAAAACCCCATTACCCAACTGAGGTGGCGACCCGGTGATGAAATGAGCACCGACCAGTCCACGAAACCAACCTCCTATCTAAGGTGGCGACCCGTTGATGAAATAGGCAACGGCCAGTCCACGAAATTTCCTCCTAAGGCGGCGACCCAGTGATGAAATAGGCACCGGCCAGTCCGTGAACAAAACCTATCCCCCAGGTGGCGACCCGTTGATGAAATAGGCAACGGCCAGTCCACGCATTCCTATCTAAGGTGGCGACCCGGTGATGAAATAGGCACCGGCCAGTCCACGAGCCCTTTTACCTCTACACCCAGGTGGCGACCCGGTGATGAAATAGGCATCGGCCAGTCCACGCAATCTCCTACCTTTACACCTAAGGCGGCGACCCGGTGATGAAATAGGCACCGGCCAGTCCGTGAACTATCCCTACACCTAGGTGGCGACCCGTTGATGAAATAGGCAACGGCCAGTCCACGCAATATCCTACTAAGGCGGCGACCCGTTGATGAAATAGGCACCGGCCAGTCCGTGAACTATCCCTACACCTAGGTGGCGACCCGTTGATGAAATAGGCAACGGCCAGTCCACGCAATATCCTACTAAGGCGGCGACCCGTTGATGAAATAGGCAACGGCCAGTCCGTGAAACACATCCTACAAGATGGCGACCCGGTGATGCAATAGGCACCGGCCAGTCCACGAATTCCTCCCAAATTTCCGCACAAACTCATTTACCTCCGGCCACGTGTGCAGTGGCCCTCGGCTCGTAACACTACGAAAAGAGGGCAAGCGAAAGTAACTGGTTTTATCCTTGGTATGGCGATTATGAGATGCCACTAAAAACGATTGTGCAGATTTCCAGTAACGTGTTGGATGCTAGCCTGGTATGACACATAGTTATACATCCAGGTTAATTTTTGCGACAGTCATACCGACGATAGTCATCCTTTCCCTAAATATTTTCTATTTTTCCTCTGTTTCTATCTTATCTCCAGCCGCCCAAAACTCTCACCTCCTACTGACTCATTCTTGTACCTTGATCCCCGAGTCATCCGTACCCCTTGAACTCCGGATCATCCTCGCCCTATCTCATCCCCACTACTCTTAGTTTTTCCTTTTAAAAGTGACTAAGTCGACCCTGTAGGGAGACATTTTGGCTAAGCACTCTTAAACCGGACACATCTAAAAAAACCTAAGAAGACCTATAATAAAATCCCTCTCAAAATAAATAAGTGTTGCATTAATTTCCACTATCGGGAATACAACAAATGTTCTAGTTACTGCAGAGAAGAGTATATACTATATACTCTATCTAAGAAAAAAAAAAGCCAAAATACGATTCAAGAAATCTTGTGTAAAATGTACAATTTTTACTTCCTGAATTTCATTACACTAAAAGTGAATTCCAAGACATGCTTCATGTCATTATAATGTCAGTAACGGTTATATGATACAATAAAAATTAGTTAGGAACATGAGGCAAATAGAAATACAACACAAACAAATAAATTCGACGAACAAAGAGAAACTTGTACTAAAATAAAGTAATATAAACAAACGTATAACATTTGTCATAAAATTGCAATATATAATTGAATTATTTTAAGTCCATATACTTCTGTTCTTCTGAAATCGGATAAAATAATTTTGATCAGGTTTTCAAGCTAAATACTTCGCTATGTGTCGGATGTCGAGATTATTTACTAACCCCATATGTAAAAGCAGCCAAGATAGCAAGTAGCTTAACCCCTTGCTCTATAATAAAGAGCCGGACTCGTGGTGAAGATTCCATGTACGATCTACTAAATATGAATATTATTAATTTCTTGTAAATCGAAATTGAATTTTTCTAGTATCAAAGTCCAGAAACGGAAGTAAATAAAGACTGTTAAATTATGTGGATCGATGAATAATAATTTAACAGCTTCTTCTCAATTCGTAATAACGTATATTTACAAAGACCATCCTAATCGACTACATCCTACGTACTGCCGTTCCTTTTGTCCCTCTCGTCACTCATTTGTTTACATCACGATGCGTACGCATTCTCTCTCACATACATACACACTTACAACACAGTTACAACGATATCGAAAGCATATATTTACCCGTCCATTCTCACAAAGACAATACAAGAAACAAAAATTATCTGGTCCAATTAACCACTTCGGTACGAGCGTCGACTATAGTCGACGGCCACAGATGAACACGCACAGCCGAGTGTCGACTATAGTCGACGGCCGTGATATGAACGCACACGGCCGAGCATCGACTATAGTCGACTATAGTCGACTGCCAAGAACTTTTGCCTTATCTCTACAATTGCAGTGTTTACGTCCAGAAATACACATAAATAAGCTTTTCTCGTCAAAGATCTGTAAAAGAGCAAAACGGATTCACTGTCGATGCACGAAGTAGCATGCGAATGGTGAGTGCCGGCTGTGGGCACAATTTCGTGGCCGATGCGCGCCGTACCGAAGTGGTTAAGGAAAATATTAAGTGTTCCGTCTCGGAACAACAAGTCTGATGGAAAATATTCAGCACAAAGATTCTGCGAGTACAAGAATTATTAAAGCCATAAATCGGTCGAAGCCGCTCCTCCTCGGGCGACCGACCGACCACCACACGGGCCCACAAGGGCCCTTCAAACAATCATTCGAGATTGGTTCTTTACCGGATCACTAAAAGCATATAAATATAAGGCATTTTCAGAAAGGAGTACATTTTAGAAACAGTCAGTCAAACAGTCAGGAGTGAGAGTAACGCAGGAAGGAAAGAAGGGTGATCGGCAGTGACGGAGTGACAAACAAGCAGCAACCGAAGGAAACAATCACCAAAGGCAACGGCGAACAACGAGAACAAGACATCGCTACCACCCATCGATCCAACATCCACTCCGTCTCATCCGAAACATTTCCCATTTCAAATATCATTAAACCTTCAATAAATTGTTAATTACCAAAACCTCGTTGATTCCTCAATCATCTCAACACACGCGCCTTCGAGTGATCTGCGGCAATTGCGTACGCGGACTCGACGCAACATTAAGAACAAATAAATGTTAATCAACGTTACCTAAAAGGAGTCGTTGTGCAAGAGGTCAGAGAATGTTGGAATAACCGAGTGGCAGAAGAAGATCGACGGAAAATTTATGCACCGTTGTCTGCTTAGATCGTCTAACAATCAGAAAAACCGGATCCCCATCGCCTATTCCCTCGCAGCTCATTCTTCCCTCCACTACGATGTAAACTGTCGTCGTTAAGAGAATGCCCGTGCACAGGGCACAGTTCCCGGGAGCTAAATACACCAACGTCTCATCGATGTGCTCCGATAATGTGACGTCTCGCAAAACAACAGCGGTTCCTACAAAACGCTCCGACAATGTCGGCGTTATTAGCGCGCTAACGGCGTTCATTAAATGGAAGAACAACGGCACCCCGGCTAAAGGAAATAAGCGGGCGTCTTTCGCCATTTCAAAGTAGCAAATTGTTCCCCGGTAAAAGCCGACTGTCATGAAAACCGTGACAATGCGATACAACGCCGTCGGCATTGTTTCCTGGCGTTCCTCGGTCGTTATCGTCCGCTCCGACCGAACAAAATCTTTCGCGTAAGACGCCTGGCTCCGGAACGGCTCCCGACTCGACGACGCGCTTAATTCGTTTTAATTACTCCGCGTGTTGGGACGATCCGGCCCTTTCAGCGATTCGGGGCTCGTCGCAATCGCGAGATCTGGTCGGTCGGCCGCGTCGCGTCGTCTATTCGTTTCCCCCCGCGCTTTTTCACAGGCCATTTAACGCGGTTATCCACTTTACGCCGGATACACGCTGCGTCAATGGCGTCGGAATACGAGCAACTGTTTTATCAGTTAATGGAGCCCTGTTGCTTTTTAAGAATCGATGCTCCTCCGATGCCGACCACGGTAAATGTAGCGAAACGAAGGAACCGGTTATCGCGCCGGAATTGGCCTGTAGACTTTGCACGGTATTCGAGGAACAGGTACCATTATTGGCTGGCTCGTTCGCCATTCGGATGGCATAGTTGTTCCAGAGATTTATGCACTAGCTTCGGAGCTCACCGGTGCCATTTATGATGTCGAATGGATAGGCTTTATGTATTCGGCTAATACGTTACAGGCAAGTTCGCTGACTGGTCTGGTTACTACATAGTACATCTACTTAAGTTGCAGTCCTCAACCTTTTCACCTTATACCCTAAAACGGACTAGAATTGATCGCATTATGTGCAATTTCTTTCAGCAAGTTCTTGGAATATTATTCGAAAATATCTAGATTTTATATAAATTATTGAAGTAGAACAGTCTACAAAAATTAACATTCTTAATCTCTGACAATCAATTAAGACATATTGCTTAACCCCTTGCCATACTTTGACGAGTCTGACTCGTGATGAAAGTTTTGTGCCAAACATGAATATCACGAGTCTGACTCGTTATCGATATTTGGTGCCAAACATAAATATCACGAGTCTGACTCGTTATCAACATTTGTGCCAAAACATAAATATCACGAGTCTGCCTCGTGATCCTAATCTCGGGTCAGCTCAGGCCCATTCTTGGTTCTCTTGAATGGGATTATATGTCCCCGTATAAGACTAATAACGACTATGTAACTCAGTCTTAAGGTATTGTGTTTCAAATTGTACCACTCGAGCTCCATCGCTCGGCACCTCCCGCAACCGTTCCGACGGCCAAGTTTGGCACGACTTTTTCAGAGATTCGCGGTAGTGCAAGGGGTTAACTTTCTTTCATTATAATATCAAATCGGACTTGCAAGTATGGATCATACTTGTTTCATTTACATCGAAATAGGATACAATCTTTCATTAGAGTTTGTAAACGTGATTGCAAATTACATTGTGGATTTAGTCTAGTTACACATCTCGGAAAAATAAAGTATTTCTTAGTGTTAGTAAGGGCGGAGATCGACCATGAATTGCCCCAGAGTTGGCCAAACGTGACTGTCCTCCATAAATCATCTCCCCGTGATTTTTCATTTCACGAACGAGGTAAGAGACCGATCGACGTCATCACCGTGTGATAAACAACCGCATAGTTTGTAGATTTATCGGGAACAAGTTTCCCCAAGACGAATTTGAGCACTATATCAGCAGAACGCACGAAACTTGGATCGTTCCGGAGTGGACCGGTCGCTGAAGAAAACCGTCGGTTACTCCTCTTGTCCATAATTCATAGCGGTTGATGATCACGCATACGTACAAAGGTAAATTAACGAGCGGCTAGGTATTGTTTTAATAATCGCGGCGACAGTACCGAGCTAGCAGAAAATTATTGTTAGTTTTCCTTTCGGCGAGTGATCTAACAAAGATAGCGCGGCGGTCGAGCCAGTAAATTATGATGTTTGAATACCGTACAGAAGCTATCTCTCCCACGCTTTGATATAACATTCGCGCGGTCGCTCTCCCCCACCCTTTCCGTTCTCTTTCTCTTATGGATATTCAAAGCAATTGTGCGCGAGCGAATCTCGACAAGATGGGAGTTAATTAAATTTTCCACGGGGATGTTTAAACGTATCTCGAGCGCGAGGGTAACTCGAAGGATCCTGTTTGATCAGAGATAAAGCCCTGGCAAAGCTGATTATATAGAGGACCGTGTAAACGTTGTTTCACTGTCCCTCAAGATTGCCGGTGAAGAAAAAATCGACCACGATGGCCGCTATTATACCGAATTAGGTGCGGTGTCGTTGAACAATTTGCTGTCATATTCAAACAGTTTTAAACTTAAGTCGTTCTCCTCTCTTCTTAAGTTTTCGTTACGGAATTTAAATCATAACGCGTGATCGTTGTTAACTCGCGTTATTAATTTAAATTTGTCAGATAGTAGGTGCTGTTACGTACGGACCCGTTCATACCGTGCATTTTTCAAACGTTTTATTCATCGAATATTCTTATCTCCCCTACAGCGACTCATTAGGCGGCGACCAGCGCGTTTTCAATAAACAGAAGGCTCCGAGCGCCGCGGTCTCCCACGCATCAAACTTCCACGAAATCAAATAGACGAAACAGTTCCACGAAAAACCACGTAAACGCATTCCTGACCCCCAGATTCCGCCGAATTTCGGGGTATAAAAGGGCCACGTTTTCCTCTCTCATCGAGCAGTACGCAGCCAAAGTCAGCATTACACTACGTGTAATTCTTGTCAAAACTGTTAGACTGTACGAATCCCCGCATTTCTCAGTGCGTGAAAACCGAGAAAATCGGACTTAGGTACCGCGTTACACTCAAACACTTCAACATTTGTAATAGACTCAGTTCTTGTAAAGTATACTATAGTATTTTTATATTGAATCTTAGAGTCAAGTTTATTCATCATTCACATCCATTTCTCCCAGTTGCTAGTATCATATCCACCACGATGTACCTTTGCCGCTCGAGGTACACCAATTAAAGAGTTACGAGGCTAAAATTTCCTTATTCACAATTCCTAACCCCTCTCGTAGCACCCGCCGGTGAAATAAATGGCGGCTCATCTACAATACGAGTTACCTTCCTGTGGGACCCGGCGGTGAAATAAATGTCGGCTCGTCCACACCTTCCCGTCATTGTGGGTCCCGACGGTGAGATAAATGTCGGTCCGTCCACAATTCAATAATTTCACCTATATATTCTACAAATTAACGAATCCTCAGTCACGCACGACTGCCTTAGCCCTCGGTTCGTAACAGTGCGTTCAAACGTTCAAAATATCTTGTATTTAAGGAACAAAGCGATCGATTTTTTAAAAGCTGCGGAAAGTCACGAAGTTTGTTGGAACAGAGGTTCCCTCCAGCAGACTACACGGTAATTTGATTATTCATGAGCATCGTTGCAGTCCTATCGTTCACGGTGGAAAAACGAACAATGCAAATGCGGTTCAGTATGTATCGCAGAACGGTTTGAAAGTTAATCGAACGTTATTCGATAGCCGGTATTCATAATACAGAGGAACGCTGTTAATTCGCCGGCAATAGATGCGTTTTAAATTTCAGATCTCGTACGCTGTTAGTACGGTTCCGTCGTGTCATTAATCATTCAATAAATAGGGGACGGCAAACATTGTTCTGATTAATATTCCGTCAGGTATGTTTAGCATTCATGTATTCATAACGCCGTTATATGTATAGCACGATGTGTCACCGTTTTCAATTACATCGGCCGATTTTACCCCGCGTTCTTTCCGATCGAATTCCATTCACTGTAAACACTTCATCGGGGTCGGAATGAGTGCCGCGCGAATCGTGTGCACGCAACGATCTGTTTGGATTGAGATATCAAATGCGCGCAGGTGGATAGTAATCGAAACGAGACTTCGGCATTGTTTCGAATCCGGTCGTGCGTTCACCAGATTTTCCTCCAAACATCACCCAGTTCTTCGTTTTCACTCCGGTTTACGATTTAAAAGATTCTCAGACGAAAACGCTCGATATCTACGTTGTAAAAATAAATTGAGATAAATTCTAGATCTGAATCTCCTCATCTTTAAAAACGAATGAATGCAATTTGAAATTAGTGGTGTTTTAACAAATTTCTGATCCCATTTCAAGGACTACTGCTAGGTTAGGATAACCGTCTATTTTGTAAATAGACAGTTTATATATATACAGGGTGTTTCTAAATTATTGTAACTCCGGGAAATGGGGGGTAGCTGAGGCTATTTCAAGTAACTTTTTCGTTTGCCGAAATGCAATCCGCGGCTTTGTTAACGAGTTATTAACAATTAAAGTTGGCTGCGCACCAACGAGTTTTCGTGCTGCTGCGCACATGAGCGCGAACGATTCAGGGACGACTCAAGCCCGTCTCGGTGACAGGAGCCACGGCCACGTATCGCCTCTGAGCCGCGTTCGATCATCAAATAAGAATTTCATGAATTTCACAAATGTTATTAATGAATATTGTATATGTATTATATTATAATAGACAATGTTTGCATAAAATAATCTACTCGCACCAGCAGAAAATATTTCAATTCCGAGCATCTTAAAGCGTTACATATGGCAAAGGTTTAAATTAAATGTCTTTCTATTTTCATTTTTGATTCAAATTATAGGTTATGTTATCTTCTTATCTTCTAGCTTAATAACCGAAATCTTAACTTTTCTTATTGAATTTTGCTTAGAATTAAGATCGAAACATTATACAAATTTACACCTTTATACAAGCATTTGGTGGAAACTTCTGTTGCAGACTGCTATGCTTTAACACGTTGACGCCGGCATGGGCCACCGGTGGCCCATGCTTGTCTGTTCCATGGGGCGGCCTGACCCACCGGTGGCCCATGCTAGACTGTCCCATGGGGCGGCCTGACCCACCGATGGGCCACGTTTGTATATCAAAAAATACGTAGTACAAAATGTAATTTTATTGATTTAACATTATACATTAACATTTCTACCTTATAATCAAACATTGAACACAAGATACACAACTTATAATTTAATCAATACATTTAAAATATCTATTTATGTTTCCGATGCAATTTTTTAAAACATTTCAAACAAAGTGCCGGCTTATTCGGACAACTGCTACAAAAGGTCATTACTTTTTTTGTTTTGTTTGCGGCATACTGTATTCCTTTTAAGTTTGTTAAGCGTTTGTAACACTCTTTACATCTTTTCCTCATCTTCCTCGCGGATCCTTGGTATGAACTTAAAAAATGTTTTTTCCGTCTCCTTACTATTAGTTCTTCACTAGGGGGATTCTCAACACTTTCCAATAGAAAATCAATAATTTTTTCTCTAAATTTTAAAATTTTGTAACGTTTGGTTCCCCACTTTTTGTGGATGTACCACGCATTTACTAAAGAGGTCCCGCATATTAGCTCCATGACAACTTTTCGATACCATTTTACTGTTTTCCGTAAAGATTTATAATAGGAACACATCTGATCAGATATATCAACTCCCTTTTTCGCACTATTGTAAGAAAAAACGGTATCTGGTTTTAATTTATCACCTTTGCCACGAATAATAGCGCAATTGTGAGATTTCGAAGTGGTTAACATGCACAGGGGTCTTTTGTCGGTCCACTTCAAAAATTTCACGCCGTTCCGATTTTCAAGAGATATAATGTCGCCGCGTTTATGTTTTTGTTTTGCTTGCGGCGGTAGAAATTTTCTGTTCATTTTCACTGTACCGCAAATATATGTTCTCTTAGTGAGAAGTTCTTCGGCTAAAGGATCAAGCGACTGGCCACCGCGGGTCCTATCAGCAGGTTAGACCACCCGCGGGCCACGTCAGAATTTTGGAAATTCAGTCTATTCGAATCAGGTAGTGGGTATTAGAGCGCAAGCATTAAACAGTATAATTTGGTGCCACGCCGCCCCATGCAGCGGACCGCTAGTTGAAGCGCCGCCGCACGGAACGGACCGCGAATATCCGCGCCGGCGTCAACGTGTTAATCAAATTTTGGAATATTTTATCTACGAAGATAAGTTCTCAAGTATTTTTTTGGGATTTGATTCTGTAATGTTAGTACATATTTTCACATCGTAGTATAAACAGTATGAAAATTGAAAAAAATAATTTGCGTCATCGAAAAAGAAAATGAAGGAGGCAATAAAATACTGATATATGATTCATTTCTTGATGTTTTTTGTTTATTTAATTAAACATACAAATATTTTTCTTTTCTTCAACGTAATAATTATATTACGACGAAAAATTGAAGCAATCCTTCATACTTCTAAATGATCGAATATTTCTGATCGACGTGGTATACTGAAAGATGGCCCATAAGTTTCGTCCATGTAACAAACGATCTAGCATTTCCTCGTTTGAAAAGACTAGTTACCAGCTGCGTGCTGCACAGATAGAAGAAGCATTTAGATAACAAAGAACAGTAAGACCGTGTTCGACCGCGAACGTTCCGCGCCGAAATTTTCTTTTGTATACCACGTCAAGTGTTCGAAGCGGCGCGCCCGAGAAGATACTTGGACCCGGGACGCGGTCACCACAGGACCCCTTTTGTCCGTAGCTAGCGCAAGTCGGTCCCCGGATAGACACGTGCGGGCCATAAACTAAACATCCGATCTACTTTTCGACGCCGGATTTTCCCGAGTCCTTTAGAAAAAAAAGCAAAGAAAGACGGCAATAAATTCTCAGTTCTTTGCATGGGAAAAACAGAACACAGTTCGAGACAGTTCGAGACGGTTCGAGACGGTCATTCAGTCGAGTCACACGCGAGATTTTCTCCGGACAAGGTTGAGCGAAACCCATCATATAGTGATTCAGATCGCGGTTATTAGTGTAGTGTAGTGTTAATAACATTATAATATCGAGTTACATCATTTGTAGTCATAACTACAATTCATACATACAACCATACATATGTACATCTACACGTACATCCATACTGACGCCCATAACAATACATACACTAAGCGTTCCCTCGGAGTCAATCCAGGTCGAACCAACGGATCACTAGTTCCGTCAAACACAACGGACCACGAGATCCGTCAAACATAATAACATACATAAAGCGTTCCCTCGAAGTCAATCGAGGTCGAACCAACGGACCACTAGTTCCATCAAACACAACAGGCGGACCACGAGATCCGTCAATCATATATCAATACATACTAAAATCAATCAATACAACGTACAAGCCATAAACAATGTAACAACGCTCACACCTTCATCGTGTAATGTTCTTTTTATGGTATTTTTATGCCGCATGAGCCAATGAGCCAATGAATCAATCTATTAATTTCGGCTCAATTGTGTATTAATCATTTATTAATTTATCCCTACCACATCCTCACATCTCAACAGAATTTGAAATACGAAATTTCTCCATGTTGGAGAGGTTTCGACGATACAGACCGGTTAACGAAATTACATCGACGCGCAGCGCACTTCAAACATGTATTTTCCTCTCGAGCAAACAGTGGCTCTTTTATTTCCCGGCACAAAGAGACGTTTCGCTTCATGAAAATCTCTTCTTGTTAAATCGAACTTTGCACGGGTACACGATAGGCCGAATTCCTTGCGAGACGCAGTCGGTATTCCATATTGCCGCCCGTCGACGTTTCTTTGATAGGTCTCGTTCCGACTCGGCGATATGCGTACGCGACTCTCTTTCGTTTTGTCTCTACAGACTGTGCAAATAGTACCATTCGTTTCGTTAGTAGAATCATTCTCCGCGCTCCTCTGTAACGTGGCGCTGAGTAGAGTAGCTGTTTACCGGGTACAGTTTCAAGTTCTGACGGGGTGCCGGAATAGTCAACGGGGACAGAATAATTGACACTGAAAGAAAAACTGAAAGCTGAGAATCAAGCGAATGGTCGCGATGACAACGGCAACAATTTTAAAACGGAACGTCTCGCCAAGATTGGTGATTGTTAAGTGTTCTTTCTTCTACTTAAGATAGTAAAAGGGTGACATTCCCACCTTGGGCCACCTATTGGGTAGAGAAATAAGCTTCTACCTATGTCAAATCAAGATTTTAGGAAAAGATGTTTGCAGCAATTCAATCGATGAAATATTCACCATTATTATTATTGGTATCTCGTCTTTGTAGCCATTTGTGTATATAGTTATACAAACTAACAGTTTTCAATTGATAAAATCGCTGAAGAATGCTTGAACATCGTCGTTAACGGTTTAAAACAATCCTATGTTAAGCAAGGAGACAACAATATTGTAAATTTCTAGTAAGAAACAGTTTCTCTCTAAATATTTAAAACTTTTATCGAGCTCGGTAACTGATAAACAAGACGAGATTCGGTAAAGCATATTTCGATCGCGTGCATTACCAATGGTGCTTTGGCTACTCTTCAAGAAAGCCGCGTTGCTGACAAAAAAACTCATTGTTTCTGTGTAAATTCTAGCGTAGATGTCTCAACAACGAGCCGAGATATTTAAACATAGCACTTAAAGTAATTGAAGCTCTCGACAGAAATACGGAAAAATAAATCTGATAAGACAAACAGTGCATATATAGGATCCCGACGCACGGATCTGCCTGGTCATTACTTTCTTCCCGCGGAACGCCCGACGTATTCATCATTTCATACCACTTCAGTTTCGCACGCAACGCATTAGCGATTTCTACAAGCGAATCGGGAACACCGTTTCCCACACCCTCCACGTTTCAGCGTCCCCGACTGTCCGCTCGCATTTGCAGCCGAGTGTATTACTCGGTTCCCGATAACGGATCACCGTTACTTTCGTTATTTCCATGTACGCCTAGCGTGGTGCCATTCCCAAGATCCTGCGATAAGTCGCCATTTTGTAATGGCGATACGTGC
>NC_135775.1:11366745-11421282 GCF_028453695.1 Augochlora pura
TTGCTTTAAGTCATCTATAATATATTTGGTTAATTTTGAAAATGGTCTAAGCCAATTCAAACTTTAAAAACAACATTTTCGTATGAAATTCACACAAAATTTCATATTCATAATAAATTTCCATTATTCAAGGCTAATAAAATTCTAAATAAAAAGATCGCATAATGTAAAAATATATTTTAATATATGCAAATGCAATTCATTAAATGGTTTGTTTCAGATTCATCGACTTTTATTTACGAAGATAATAATGCCAGCTGGCATAGCAGTAAAGTGATAACAGATTACTTATGATATATATGGGGTATGAGATAAGAGCGTTTGGGTTATGCGATAGTCGGATCGAGTGAGGTGTGAATGAAGAGTGTTTGGACTGTGTGACTGTTCTTCCAAATGAGAATGCATGTAGGTACGAGTCAGTGATTCAATGTGGTCGTGTATGAGTGAGTTTTAAGAAAGCAAGAGTGTCGTGAGAGTAGGAAAGTTTGCCCAGTTGCGTGAGAGTATTGAGAGAGCAAAGACGAACCGTGATTGTGAGAGACTTGTGTATAAAGACTGTATTTTATTTTATTATCTTGTTTTTCCCCTTTTCTGTTATTAAATATTTTGTTAAAGTAACTGTGGTTGATCCTTTGTTGTCGAAAATACACTACATATATTATAGGAAAGTTCTATCCGATAATGTCATATCGAGTTTTAATAAGTATGCATTTGAGACATTTTTTTCAGAAATGTTATTTCCAAATTGCCATCACGCTGACTAGGGGTCATAGGTTACTGTTATATCGCCACGACACAACGGGAGAGTTTCCGAAGAAGATGTGGGATCTTGTTCTAAATCGGAGAACCAAGACTTGTTCGGTGTTTAAACTTTATTTCGCCGATGGTTTTCCGCACGTGTACAATGTAGAAAGTGGGCGCGTGTTTCTCGGAGCTCGGTGTATACATATGTCGGCAAGATATGTTTTTTCTGCCGGGAGGACCGAAAGTTACCGACGCCGTCACCTCGGTCTTCCCAACCCCTTCGACCCAAGGTTGGGTGTTGCAAAGGGCTGTCCAATCGCGATAGGCCCATAGCAGTATCCTTCCAGGCGGGTCCTGGGCCGCGTGCGGCCTTCGGCAAGTCCCTAACATCCGAGTGCCATATTCCAAACGTGCCGCTTTCCGCGACCCGTGGGGTATCATCATGTGCCTTGGGACGGTTGAAAAGTAGTTTCGGAAAGCACGGGTGACAGGTCCACGCGTAGCCAATTTCAAAGGTCTCAAGCACATGGCCCACCGCTATAAAACCCGACTAGACAGTCCCGAACTGTGCTTTATAATGTACATTTTATATCGGTGGAGTAGGACGTAACAGTAACGAAACTAAATTCTATATTAAATATTATTAAATGTACGAAAAATTGATTATATTCTTTCACTTCGCAGACAGAACTTTCCGGTAGATTGAATAAAATAATGAAATGACTGATGAACAGTCATGACTTTAATCACTTTGAGAACATATGGGCAAACCTTGAAGAACTCATCGACATAAAAATATTGATTATTATGTAATGCTCAATATTTTTTCTGCTCTATACATATAAGGAGTTATTTTTTAGCATTATTTACTTTATAGTAAGCTCTCCTTAATTTTTCATTACTTTTAACTGAAAAAGTAATAGTATAATACAATATTTCACACTTATAAACAGCTAGTATTTACAGGAGTTGTATTTCCTTTAATTTAAGTACAGTCACAACCTCACGTTCAAGAAATTATTGTATCACCATTAAAGCAAGCATGTTCCGTGCTGTACCACATTTTCCCTGGTGTGTCGTTTACGAATCGCTCTGTAAGATCTTCTCAGCAACTACATTTCCTAAATTTTCCCTCACAAAGCCACAGTGCGTAATAGAATGAGCAATATAAAACGAAGGACTCTGGTTTCGAAGCTCGTGGTTTCATCTGGTCGCGAGAGACCGGTTAATTTTCCTCCATAAACTCTTTCTGACTCTGTTAACTACGCAATAAAAGCTCTCGGATCGCTCCCGCGATTGTTTCTTCTACCGATAAAAAAGTCTTCTCTGCGATAACAACGTCGGACGTTCGCCTCAGGGGGATTTAATAACGACGACTCATTTGCCTTTCTCGAGAAATAGCAACATTCGCGAGGTTTCACATTTTTTTCGCAACCCGTTCTTGCGACGATCCCGCAATGAACGAGCAAAGACAGCTTCCTGTGATTATCTTTGACACGCAAGAACATCGATCAGAGTCACCCAGTTTGAATCGTGTCCGCGAGAACAAGAAACTTGATGGGCGCATTCGAATGAATTACGATCCATTAGTATATTGCATTCAGTACCAGACCGAGTTATCTTTTAATTTGGAATCGCTCCTGGAACATAGAAACCATTAGAAACTTCATAAGTATTTTCTACTTGCGTTGAAAACTGAGTGATCAGGCAAACAGTATACATTCACCATAAACACGTCTCAAACATGCCGACATCGCAAAAGTAGCTGTCTAACGTACATGTTACAAAAATTAAAAGCTTCAACAAAATTTGCAAACCACTGAATATTACATTATTATTACCAAAACTTAATAAAGTTATATTACTAGTACAATTGCTGTCACTATCATGAGATTGAATAACGAAATCTTTGTATGCATTAGATACTCTGCTTCTGCGATATTTACTCAGACAAATAAGTTGAAAGAACTTTATATTTATTCTATTATTCCAACCAATTGCTATTTTCGTAAAAATCTTTTTAAATAAACAGGTCTTTTTAACATTTCAAATTTTAGAAATGTTATCGTATTTTAAAATATGACTGAATATCTATCGTATGCTCGGGTGGTTGTTTGCAGACACGCGTTTACAAAGGGTTAATACTGTCGCGGGCGAGCGAGGCGAGTTTTTCGATTCCGACAAACTCGAGATAAGAATTTGCAATATTCGAGGAAGCGATGGAAACTGTAAAATAACATTGACGTTCCTTGTTGAAGCGATTCTGCAGTTTTTGATTGACCTGTAACCGGATCGGTCCGCAGACATGTTCACAGGGGTTCGATTCGTTTCCAGGCCGGTCGGTCAATCGTCGAACTAGCAGAGTCTCGGGAATTGGTGTGCTGGATGAGCCGAACCTATTACCAAATTAGGTAACCCAACCTTAATTCAGTTTACCGGACTGTACACACAGCGCCGGTCCAATCCGTGGATTTCGGGCAGTCTTATGCTCAATGAATCATGAAAAAGCTGATGCTGGGACCCTTGGCTGGTCTTGCCGGTCTCTCGGGTTAGAAGAGTATGCATCTAAATGTACCGTTTAATAGACAGGGGTCAGAGCTTTTGAAGTAACCAACCGTTGGCTCTGGCTTATACGAGGTTTCTGAATAATCTGTAATGGAAACCGACTCTGTAAAAACAGGACAGTATATGTAAAAAGGTACGTTGTATATGACACGTTCTTCCTCGCCATTGTTCTATCAATATCTATGAAGAATTGTTGTGAACAATTTTGTCGCAGTTACTCTAAGAATTCGGAAACAGAAAAAAGTCGATACATTTAACCAATAACAAGGAATATTTTAAATGTTGTGAAAACAATAAAAAGTTGTGTACATGCATAACCGATCATGATTGAGAAGAAAAGTGTAGATGAGATGTGAAGATGTACAGTCACTTCATGAATTTGCAACAAAAAAGTAGTATTTTCCTTCTAAGAAAGCATTACAAGATAGAAGAAAATGAGAATAGGAAAAACAAAAACAATTGACAGCGCAAAGAGACAATCAATTTGATAAGAAAGAACATAGAGTTAAGGATGGACAGAAAATGGATAAATGATTTCAACTATTAATCCATTTATGCCCACAACAATTTATATCGGAATATTTTGATTATCTTTAGAGAGATATATTAAATTTATGGCATACATCAAATTAGTTTTATACTGATATTATAATAATATAATAGCAGAACTTGTGTTTGACTAAATAAAACATCTTTAAGTAATGTAGTTTATAATTTAAATGTACTTACAAATTTTTAAAGGCACGATACTTACGTTTTCCAAGCTTGCTATTGATGTGCTCTTTATGAACTATGAGAGTGAAATGAACAGTTATCAGTACAAGGAGTTGTTGCATGATTGTAAAGAAATTCATTTAATTAACAAGTGGTAATAAAAAATATTTTTGTAAGATGCGTCGAGGTGGGTCGTTAACGATGCGTTAGGTACAAATGTGTTAATAGCTATTACAACAGCTTCCCAAACGTATTTATCTAGCCACCATTAACCGATCATGATTTTGACGGATAGGCCGTGATCAAAAACGTGCTTGATTATCTCGCAACTTCAGGTAGCAAGCTCCAGCCAGGTGTGGAAAGTAAAGGAGGTACTAGAACCGTTCCATCATCCACGCAGAGTGAACTCGAATGTCCAGGTGATATAAATAAAGTACTTGCAGCGAGTGTATCCGGTGTTGACACGTTGCCACGCAGCGAACGAAAGATCAGCAAGCCGCAGGGTTGGAGGCGGAGGTGGCCAGTATGCACCCTGAAATTCAAATATCCTCCAGACCGGTGAGCTCGGCTACGTAGCCGAGGGCTCGTCTGCCAATCACGGTGCATCTCCACAGCTTGTCTCCATACTACCGTATGTACACGTAAACGCTGAGCCCCGACATCCCTCTACCCTGTCCAAGCTGCTACTACCAACGCATCAACTCGAACCGTAGCTCCAACGGTTAAACTTTCACCTAACTCGTTCTTCTTCGTTCACCTTCTTCACGGAAAAACGAGTACTCGCATTTAACTAAAATTAACGACGCTGTCCGGTTGAATTTTTTTCCAGTGCCTCTGCTATCTGAAGGATTAACCGTTATTTAAACTTCGAAAGAAATTTCAACCAGTGAATCTGATATCGAAATACAATGGATGCGTAGAAAGATATTATCTCAAGGAAATCAACAAGGATTGATTCTTAGCATAAAATTGTCAACATTGAGATCAGAATATTTTGATAGTACTTGAAGGGTAAAACGTTCATGGTGAAAAGTAAAAATATCAGATTAGATGTTAAGTCGTTTCCTGACATCGACTTCATTCTGCACAAAATTGTCTACATCTCTTCGGAAAACAGGAGTAATTTTGTTTCTTCCTTTTCTTAAAAACCTTTTTTTCGTCAAAGCATCTCAAATTTCTTTAAAACATAGTGTTCGTTGCTATGACAATCGACACAGTCTGTGTGAACATCTTCGTGGAGGAGGTCAGTTTCGTTCGAGATTTCGTCCCTATAACTTCACCGTTCTTTAAAAAGTATTTGAAATTTCTCAATAACTTCTCCGTATTTGAAATTAATTGACCCTTTTCAGAGCCACAAAAAATAACGCTGGAAACTTCGGACATGTGTCAATTGTTGAATAATTCGTGATCAGTGTGGAATAATAGTGCAGTGAAAATGAAAGTAAGTGTAATCTGTGCCGTTCTACATACGTGGATTACAACTTCTAGATTACAACATTTACAACTGAATTGGTAAGTTTTTCATTAATAATATTTGTGAAATTTTTGAAATTAATAAGAAATTTAATAAGAAATTCATGAAATTCTTATTTGATGATCGAACGCGGCTCAGAGGCGATACGGGCTTCAACCGGTCCTTCTCGCATGCGCAGCAGCACGAAAAATCGTCCGTGCGCAGCCAACTTTATTTGTTAAGAACTCGTTAACAAAGCCGCGTATTGCATTTCGGCAAAGGGAAAGGTTACTGGAAATGGCCTCAGGAACCCCCCATTTCCCGGAGTATGTATAATTTAGAAACACCCTGTATACATATTTACATCCACGCCCCGATAACGTATGAGCACCACGTTTCAGCAACCAGCAACATTACGACAGAATTTTCTAGAGCATAGCTTTTCAGCTCAGGGAAAGCACCGATTGATTGTAGTCCTCACTCCCGAGGGCAATGACGATCCTTTCTTAGCTCCTCATGAGTCCCCAACCAGTTAACTACATGTTATTGGCTGAAAGCAGTGACAGAGATCGGCTGTAGATAACGTTGAGATTGAGTGAAAAGAATAAGTATCGCACAATCGGCACGTAAAGACAATGCGTGCGAGTGGATAGCATAAAAATGTAAACACGTTGCTCTTTCTTTTCTTACGTCCTCACTCCGCTGAGACGGTTACTCGTAGTTTTGTCCTTAGATCGTGGCTTTGCCCTTGCCCGCCGCGAAGCATTTTGAACAGCTGTATTCTAGAGAGATGAAAACTGCACAAAGTAATGTTGCTCTTCCAAGTCTTTCCGCATAAACTTCTTTAGTAGTCACGTTATTTATTAGCGTGACTCAGGCAATGTTAATTAAAAGCCTGTGGGCTTTCAATTTGTTAAATCAACACCGCCGAGTCGCAGACTTAGAGAGAGAATATAGTAGTCTGTCATTTTACGCAATCGGCCACGTTGGCAGAATGTTAGTGGGAAATGATAATATCGACAGGAATGTATCGGTTCGCATACACGTTGGCGCGTTTCGAAAGATCTCGCCGCGAGAAAGGAGGGTCCGGATAAGCATATAAACATGGCCGTTAAGGTAATTAATAGACAGGTTCGGCAAGGTTATTGCCGGGCTTTATATCCTGTCCGAAAGAGGCCAAAACACCGGCGGACATATATATTAAATGAGTTACGGGTTTCTCCGTGCAAATATTGCACGATTCTGCGCCGGTATCCCGCTTCCATCCGCGACCTGTGCCAATTCCATTTTTTTACGAGCCGTCGTTACGGACTCGGCATAGGTGGGAACTGATCCCATTGTGGCGGAACACACGCGAACGAAAGTGGTCTTGGTCGTTCCCCTAACCGATAGACGTTTTATTGATTAATGCGTTTGCACAGTCATCCCCTACCAGCCCCGTCTCACGCAGTGTTACTTATTGTTCAGCTTTATTGGCTGGAACCGAGAATTTTTCGCCGACAATGATCACAGTTTATGTTACTATGCGTCCGACTCTATTCACTGTGAACTCTAAATAAACGACCGGCGCATTGTACATTGTATAGACGTTCTAATTAAATCCAAAGAATTTGAATTGATCATATTGTTTTGAGACTCTCACGATCGGAATCATAATGGAAACTCAATTTATCGGAGTCCAGGTAGCTGCGAACTCTTACGCGGCACCTTCGATTACGACGTGCAAGGATGGTCCACCCAGTTTGTGCGTTTCATGTAGCTTGTAAAATATGCGTTGGACAACAAATTTGTCAATATAAAAGTTGCATGGTTTAAAGGGGCATAGAATGTAGTGCATTTATTATTTATAGGTGGATCCTTTCTGGAGATTTGGAGGTAAATTTTTTTCTTAAATGAAATACTATTTGTTTTTTATGTTAGAATATGAAAGAATATCGAAGTCAGAGTAAAAAGGTATCGACATTTTTTATTTACTTGACGCCAAATGAATCGAGGTACTTCTATTAAATCGTTAAATGCATGCATACTACAGCAGTGTGTTCTCATACATAAATGACGACACTGTATTCTATTTCTACAGCAAGTGACGAGACGCAACGTTCAGTCGACATACGGTATTGTATAAACTACATTCTTAGATTGTTTTTCTCGCGTCTCAATTTATCTCGGCTTTCTTACTCTAGGATGGACACGTCATATCACGACTATCGATTTTCTTTATACTTACAGAGTCAGTTTGAACAGGTCGACGACCTGGACATAGTTTAAACGTGTTTATGAAAATGTTTTCTTTTCAAATAAAATAATAATAAAATAAATATTTTTCTGGTTTCAAACTAATTTTCCCTTGGAATTAGAATAGAAGGATTTTCTGATAACGATCTAAATTATTGTGCAGACCGTACTGTTATTTCTTGAACAACTTATCTGCGATAAATATTAAGCTTAGAGGATTTGTGCAATCTTATGTAAGGGAGCCTAAAAGAAAAGGGAGTTCTATTCCCTTTAATACTTCATCTGTTCCAATATTGAAGCGTTAGTGCGAAGAAAATTCAGACAATCCTGTCAATAATATAGAAATAGCAGCTGTTGTTTATTGCACACTCAAGGTTTAGCGCCACTAAAGGGAAAGTACACATTCGAAGCATGCATACACATAATCTATAACTCGCCATCTACTCTCTTACAGTCGCGTCGGTCCTTCTATCAAGAATATAAATCACAAGTACAAGCTCGCCTGGTAGGTGTTCTGCGATGCTTTTATTTTATCATGCGAATATCAAGTAGCATCGTAAACCCGAACCGAAACATCCGATTATTCGGGACGGTTTCTCCGGGCGTTCGCATTCACATCGGCGTCGGCGTAGCGCGCGTCTTCGTTAAGCCTAATCGCGTGTGTCGCCCTCGTGGGGTTGTTTTTCCAGTATAAGACACCAGGGACGGTTTAACGATGCACTGAATTTCGGGAAAAGCGCGGGAATACATGGACTGCTCAGTGTATATTTCACCACGGACGCCGGGCTATTGTTCCGAATCCATAAATTACTTTTTGGGGAGCCGATATATAGACACAGACCAGGGGTGGAAGAGCGGCAGCGAGCCAGTAATAATTTCTGCTGGAACCACGGGAAGAAAAATATCTTTGCGCCCGAGAAGCTTGTCACGGCACCGTAGTCTGAGACGGCCGCTCGAAACTTTCGGCTGAGAAAGTGGGTCGCGGAAGAAGAAACTTTTGAAAATTCTATTCTATCTCGCGCGCGTTCCTTGGACGCACCCCCGCCCACGCTCACGCCCACGCTCCACTCGTCTCGTCTCGTCTCGCGTGCCGTCGCTCAGCCCACTCCCTCGGCAACTATCGCGGACCAAGTCACGTTTATGTAACGAACTTCTGATTCCATCGGTTGCTCCGGCATGATTTATAATTACGTGAGAGATTCGCAAACAACGCCCAGAAAACCGCGAACTCTGGACTGCTGTTTACATAATCGCTGTATTATCACAAGCGGCCCGCGTTGTTCAAGCCATCCGGCCACGTTTTACCACTCTCGTAACAAAATGGAACGATTATTTGTTTTCAGTCACCGAGATTGATTTTTATCTGGACCGATGCGCAGCTATTTCGAACAATGTATGGAATTCAGAACCCAGGAAAATTTCTTCTTATACGCGTTCAATTTGTGCGCTTATGATATTTGTCACTGTGGTCAAAACACTTCAATTTTTAAACTGTCGCGCAAAATTTTTACAAACACGATTTTAGGGGCATGAGAAAGGTATTATTTTATCTACGGTTTAACTTTGTAGTTTCGAGTTGCAGGGAAGAGAAAAAAATGATTTAAAATAACGTTAATTATGACTGTAAAGTAAAATATATAAATTGGTTTATAAAGAATATTCTTGTTTGACGTTACATAATTCTCATTACGAAATTCTCTACAATTTTATGTCACAAGCAATGAAAGCACGGAATGGCTTTGATCATAATACACAAAGGCGCTCTGTGCTTTCATTATCCGACATACAAAAACGTAAATAGATTTTGTAAGCAGAAGTATTAAATTGCAAATAAAGATGTATTTTGCAAAATTTTAATTTATTTTTATTATTTCAGAGCAGACAAGGTTCATTCATTTCTTATTAAGGCTTTAATGTTATTGGTTAACTTGTGATTTCGTTTACACGTTTGTTACGTTTTTGTCATTTTATTCAAATTAGTTCAGCTTTGCTCGTTTAACAATACAATTTTTCGTGAAATTAATATGAAATTGTGTCGTGTGCGTCCTACAGCTTTTCTGACAGCAGAAATACCAATTGTGTTATTACCAGTATTGTCGAGCTATCAGCACGGCGTATTTCTATGAAATAGGATTATTTTGTAACCAAACGAAAATCACGCATTGTGAAGCTAGAGCTCGTTTTTGCCGGGTGTAACGGTGCTCGTTAAAAGTTCACAGTTCACTTCGAAGCTTAATTTTTTGGAATCACTGGCTGAATCAAATCGTACTCGCTTATTTTTGTCCCGAGAATGCCACCGAGGCTGCACGAAGTTGTACAATGTATCTGTATCATCCGTTCCATTCGATCGGATTCTTTTGGGGTGCGCAGGTTGCTCGCAAAAATGCGAACACGTTGCACCGGAAATAAAAAAACAACGAAAAGAAAGGAAAAGAAACGCGTTATTTAACACAGTTTGAAGCGTGTAGTTAAGCCCTAGCCTAAGCCGGTGAATGAAAGCACTTGTGCCGTTCTCTCGTCCGTCGTAAAATGAAAAACGGGAATCAAACAGCGGTCGGATACTTCCTGTTTCATAAAGTTTGCATCTTTATTGGTGTAGGTAGTCCGGCGGTTCCGATCGTCGCGATAAAAGGAAACTCGCATACAAAGTGGAAACGTTCCGTACGCCTCTTCTCTGTTGCCCGATGAATATACAGGCCGATTCAAAATCTAAAGCCAGATTATCCGACACAGTTGTGATGAATAACAAAAAGTAATATTTACAAAATGTTTAACAATTACCATGTATTAACTATAAAATAAATTCTTTTCAATTAACTTTAAGCAATCCAAACAGTTAAGCAAATTAAAGTATTTTCTCTGTATCACAGTTCTGATGCATCGCTAAATAATGTCGAATCAGTTGATAATGTTTGAAAATACGTTAACGATCTCAATAATTTGCCATCTGTTTTGATACAATTTATATGCAAGCAACACGACATTTTCATTTTACTCTGAATTAAGCCATTTTACACATATCGTTTGTCTTGTGTAAGAATTAGTGTCGCGATAAACGAATTATAACTACTAATTACAGTATTTAAACAACTTAAATAAGATACGCAGTTCGACGATGACTTTGTCCTGGTTTGCACATGATTTTTGAGCCAGCTGTAGCATGGAACTCGACTACGGATATCCTCGAAAGCGGTGAAGTTATCGTCTGAAAGAAAGTCGACCGTGGCTACCCGCGGCGTAGACGCTAAGCAATCGGACAGTGAAAACCTGGTAACGTACGAGCTCGAGAACTTGCGAAATGCTTCCTTATTTTCTTATTTGCTGTCTATTCAACCCCACTCCTCGGTGTCCGAATTTCTTCCCCACTGGAAATATAATTTATGAAATTCCTACTAGTACCAGGCTGCCGCACGAACTGTCTCCATGTTCCTTTTCGCTGATCGAGACGGCAGCATGGGGTGCAAATTGAAAAATCAGACGATGTGCTAAATAGGCCAACACCGTTACCATTTCGCGTTAAACATTTCTGGGCTGTGAAGACACACGAACTCGGATTAAGAAGGTGAATGTGAAATCGCTGAATGATAACGTAATACGCTATTATTGCGTTTGGGAATACGAAAAGCATTTGCTGCAGAAATAATATAAATGTAACTTCTATTCAGAAAGGAGCAAGATGTTTTTAAAAAAGCGTCGCTAAATAGGCGTAATTTGCCTCAGGCATGCTTCATACGACAATAACATCCAGTAGTTGAATCTTCTAGAGCATTTTCCTCGACTTTACTATATACTTCCAGTCTGCGATTCTACATTCTTTTAAAACATGACAAACATCGTTGCTATTTGTGAATACACGCGGAAGACGTAGCGAACATTTCGCTGGTTCCCGAGCTGAGTAAACACTTTATCGAAATATGTTCTTCTAACTATTGATTTTATAATGTTAGAAGACGAGAGCAGGCAAATGCTTATACTAGTAATACGGTCGCCGTGTATGCGAGCGAGGGGAAATAAAAGAGAATAGTAATACGTAACACAAATGCAAATACACTGAGGAGGAATCGATAGTTCGCCGTCGTGTTTACTCGTTGCCTTTGATTTCCCAGTTTCGTCTAGGTTCTTTGACTTCCTTTTTACTTCAGCGACAAAAATGTTCCTGTTCCTGTGTGTTGTTGTATAGATCCGACGGATTCTTTCTCTCAGTGCCCTGTGATGCGAGCTATCCCCAATAATATGCGACCGCCTGAAAAGGTTACTTCAGAACGTTATTACGAGCTATCTCTTCTTTAACACGTTGAGCCCGTGGAGGCCGTACATTTGCTTATTTTGCTTGCATTTCACAAAATAGGTTTATGTTATTTTATCTGAACATTATAAACAGATATTCAATAGTGTTGCGACGGCAACACCGAAGGTCGAAAGTGCCTAGCCATCCCTTTAATCATTAAGTCATAAACATGCGAATAGACCGGCAATAGGTTAAAAATCCGACGAACGAAATCACTTTACGACCACCGTACTTAACGAGACTTGATTCGACGAACGGACACCACGCGTGACAGACCCACGGTACCGCTGCACGGACCATTCATATATTTTACTGTGACAAAGAAAACGACACAAAAAAGAACATTCGACCAAATTTCCCACTCCTCATTCCAAGTTTCTTGCGACACACCCACCTCCAATAAAAAACGCTTCATTTCCTCCACCAAAAACTACCCTCCACCAATCAAACGGAAAACCGAGGTGACAACAGACAGAACACGACGAACGAAAGACAGAACGAAGGTAACAGTCAAACATAACGCATTCATACTAAGATCAAACGTAACACTCACTCATAATGCATTTATAACTAAGATCAAAGGTAACATTCAAACATAACGCATTCATACGAAGAACGAACGTAACATTCATACTAAGAACGAAATTATAACTCGAACATAACGCATTCAAACACATTCAGAAATCGCAAACATTATACCTGTACAGTGTTGTAAATAAAGTGTAAATAGAAGCAACCAAGCGTCTGTATCACTACGGCATTGTATCAAACGCGTACACACAATCTGGTCCTACAAGCCGGATCAACGACCGCGTACACATATTTTGGTCCTTCGAGCCGGATCAACAACCGCGTACACAAATAGTAAAAACATAGAGATTCAATATTATATACTGTGGGGATTTTCGACAACAAAGGATCAACCACAGTTACTTTAACATAATAATTAATAACAGAAAAAGGGATAAAACAAGATAATGAAATAAAATACAGTCTTTACACACAAGTCTCTCACAAATATCTCACGGTTCGTCTTTGCTGTCTCAACGCTCTCACGCAACTGGAAAAACTTTTCTACCCTCACGACACTCTTGCTTTCTTAAAAACTCACTCATACACAACCACAGTCAATCACCGATTCGTACGCACGTGCACTCTTATTTCGAAGAACAGTCACACTGTCCAAACACTCTTCATTCACACCACACTCGATCCGACTATCGCATAACCCAAACGCCCTTATCTCATACCCCACAATACTTAACATAATTATTAAATTTTTGTAAATTTCGGGCGCCTACTCACAGAGAAAATCGTGAATATCGACGCCGGCTTCAACGTGTTAATTTCTCCGCCAGTTTTTCCCGCACCGGCCGATCCTCGTTTCCAACACGACGGCTATACATGCGTCGAGAACGACGGACAACGATGGGAACGGGACGTACGAACAGCAGCGCGCCTTTATTGGCACATAGCAATTTGTTCTCCGCATCGGCTAAGGGGGCCGGGAACCTATTGTAGCAAATGTGTCCGCGGTATAAGTTGACCGAATGTTTATGCTTTCCATCGAAGTTTCTCAAAATGTCGGATCCATAGACCCTCCAATTTGAGGAGTACACTCGTCTTCGCGATAAACCACAGCGAAGTTTATGATCCTATGAGTCGTTTAGCCCCGAGTCCCTCCCGTTTTTTAAGATGTCTAGACAGTTTTATGAACATTGCCGTGGATATCAGGCATCGATACACACAATGATGCACGACGCTGTTGGACCTCGATCAGATATTCATTCGGACATTAAATCCCACATACTTCATATTAATTTTACGTCGCACGTGTACTTTCAAAAGTAAGATACAATAGAACCTTCGATATCAGAACTTTATATTGTCTGAATACGTATAACATATCCACAAATAGCCTAATAGTTTAATAAATAATACTATTTATTGCTAAACAAGGGATTCGATGCATTTATTACAATTATAGCAGCAATTCGAAATAGAAGAAAGACTGTAAGATTTTATGAGTAACAACAAACAATTTTCAATTTCAAGTTTATCATTTATAATAAGCATAATCTGGTTCCACAAGAACATGGGAATTATTAGCACGACCAAAACTATGACGAACAGGCATTTGAAAATGGACCAGCCAATAGTGCTGTGTCGGAGAATCAACCGACAACTACCAAAGCAGGACTACCAAGGCAACGCATCAAATGGACAGATGAAATGAATTGTATTGTGATGCGTTGCTACTTTAATCCTTACGTTACGGCAGTCCGTTCCGCGGGAGTAGCGTCACTGAACGGGCCGCCGCGCAGTGGTCCGAATTGGCGCAAGGTGTGCCGTGGCCCTATAACTCGACATTCGTAAGAGGTATAAACGCGAAATTTAAATTGATCAATGAAATAATGACAGATTATGGATTAATTAAGAAAAAATACATTAATTTTATTACTGTTATTATTATTATTATTATTATTGTTGTTGTTATTAATAATCTAATTATAATTACAACTATTAGACCTCCGCTCCGCTTACAATTTCGAGAGAAAGAGAGAGAGATATCATTCTTCACGCACTCATTCATTCCTTCGGACCTCCGCTTCCGCCGCATCTTCTCTCCCCCCCCTCTACCGTTCCATTTACCCCCATCTACTGTCTTCCCTCCCTCATTTCTTCTAACCTTTCCATCCATGCTTCTCCCTCCCCTCCCTCTCCTAACACCTCTCCCACCATCTCCTGCCATCCTTTTTCCATCCCCCAGTCCGTACATTCTTCCCACACATGCTCCCACGTTTCCACTCCCCCTCCACATATCTTTTTCTCCTCCTTTCTCCTCCTATCCTTTTCTCCTCCCCCTCCCAATATCTACCTCCTCTCATCCCGTCTCCTAACCTGTACTTCGCTATTTTCTTCCACCTTTCTTCCTTCCAATTCCTCTTCAAATATTCTGGAACTCCCTTACCTTTCACCCACCCTTACCATCTGTTGTATCTAGATTTCCTAATCCTCTCCCTCCTCTTCTATTTTTCCCCCTTGCCTCCCCGTTCTCGCATTAAAATCTCCCCCTATTAGTACCTTCACCCCTTCTTCTCTGTCTTCCATCCACTCTCTTAGCTACATCATTTTTTCCTCTATATCCCCATTGGCATACACTCCCACTAGCCTCCACCACTCACCCCCCTAGGTTAACTTTAATTGCTTGTATTCCCTCCTCCTTCCCTTCCCTTTTCTCTTTTTCTCTTTCTATCCCTTCTCTTATCCCCACTATCATTCCTCCTATTGCCCTCCCTTTTTTATTCTTCCTCCCCGCTTCTTGCATTTCCCATACATATCCCTTCGGTATCCATTTTTTAACCCTTTCTCATCCTTTCTTCTGCAACCATGTCTCCATTAGCAACCCCACATCCCATTCCTTTAATTTCTCCTTGAAGTCCTCCTCTTTATTTTCCATGCCTGCTACGTTCCAGAATCCTATTTTATACTTTTTGCCATCTTCTTTTCCATTCCTTCTCTTTTTCCTACACTTTTTATTTCCTCCGTTTCTCCTCTCTCTCCCTCTCCCTCCCTCCTTTTTCCTTCCAAAAATCCCCTTTCTCTTTCCCTCCCCTTATCTCCCCTTTCATCCATCTCTCGCCCACTCTCGCCTCTCTTCCTTTCCATTCCCTTAACTCGTCTTTGCTCTCATCCCATACCCATAATTTCTCCTCTATCTATATTTTCATGTATCCTATTCTAACTTTCTTTCCTTCCCTCCTATTTCTTTCTGCTTCCCTCTTTATCAACCATTCTATCCTTCTCTCTTTAACTGTCAGATCGTCCATTATCCATTCCCTTCTATCCCTCAGCTTCGCCTTTCTCTTCATCACCTCTACCTTCTCCTCTCCACTCTTGAACCTCACCCAAACCATCTCTCTCCCCTCCTTATCTTTTTTCCCCATTCTTCTCAGCCCTTCCACTCTCGCTATCACCCCGGTTGCCTTCAGTATCTCTTCTATTTCTTTTCTAGCCCCCTCTATTCCCTCCTCTTTTACTTCCACCCCTTTTATAATTATATTTCTCTTCCTCTCTTCCCTCTTTCTCTTTTCTTCTTCTAGTTCTAATCCCTTCATCCTTTCCTCTAGTTCCTTCATCTCTTCCTTTCTCCTTCTCTCCACCTGCTCTATCTTTTCTCTTTCGTCCTTTTTCCCTACTTCTTCCTCTTTCTCCTCCTTTTCCCTACCCTTCTCAATATCCTCAATCCTCTTCTCCATTCTGTCCACTCTCTTTCTCATTTCCTCCATCCATTCCCTCATCTCTTCCCTACCTTCCTTCACCTCCCTTAATTCCCTTTTCACTTCCTTAAAACCTTCCCTCATCTCCCTTAATATCTTATCCAACCCTCCTCCCTCTTTCTCCTGTCCCTTCTCCCTTACATTTTCTACCACCTTCTTAACTCCCTTCATTTCTTCTTTTTCCTATATATCCCTCTTTTCCCTTTTCAATTTTTCCCGCGTCCCCGCTTGATCTCTTTCTCCGACTTTCTTCCTTTCGCCGCTTGGCGTCGCTGCCTCTGCCACCGTCTCTATCTCTCACCTAACCTCCAAATCCCTCCCACCTACCTTCCTTTCTATCTCTTTTCCCTTGCTCCTGCCCTTTTCCCTCTTTCACCTAGCTCCACTTGCCCTTTCCCTACTCCTTCTGCTACCTCTCTCTCCGCTGTAACACTCCCTATCTTCAAAAATCTCCTCTCCCTAACCACATCTTTCACTCACACGTCACTAACCTCGCTGCCGGAAACGGAAGTCGATTACAACTATTAGTATTATATTTCTTATTATTTAATTATTAAATATAACGCTTCTGGATCTAATTCCTTATTATTTTTAGTACACGATTTGATTCGAATGGTGGACATGTACGGATCTGATGTCAAAAGGAGACGATATAGTATATCTCAATTTGTTTCTATCCTAGAATTTTTTCGGATGTTTCGTGTTCTAATTTGTTTAAAATCTTTATGTCGTGCTTCAAGAGTTTCCTCAGAAAGTTGTCCTATTGGTACTAATGCATATTGAATAATGTCAGCTCCGTGAATTAATAATTTATGTACGGAAGGTGGCATGTAATACCACCCATAAGTTTGTACATAATATTTTGCTGTATTTTGTGTATATTCTTCAAATTTGTATATATCTATTTTATGAATTGATGATTACCTGCAACAAAGTACGGATTCCCTAAATTAATAATAATAAAATAATTAATAATAAATAATATTAATAATAATGTTATCAATAATTAATTAGTCCTATCGAAATCGTAACATAGTAAGTGTTATAATCTAAACAGTTCCTTCGAATAAGGCGGATGTTTAGCTCTTCTCTTCACGGAGTTTCGAGATAGGCGCGCTGACGCGTCCAACGTTAGGAACTTTAAACAAGTATAATTTGAAAAGGTGGACGAAGGTGGAATAGTTTCTTTTTTAGCCGTTTAGAGGAAGCTGTCCTGAATATATTCCAATTTGACGAATTTGTAACAGTTTATTTGACAATATTTTCCCAGCACATTTTTTGTGAAAATTATTATTACAGGAATGAATTTTAATCGCAAAAGGATCCCCTTTATTGCAAAAAAAGTTTGAAATCAAAATATTAAATGGTTACGTCACAACATCGAAAAGAAGACATGCAGTTATTTTTGACGAAAACCACTATTCTTAGGAAGTCCGATTTTAAACCATTATTTCTATTACAAAATTGTATTAAATCATGCAAACATTTTTATTTTCGAGGTAGGTAGACATTTAAGAAGTAGTATATATTCAATTTAGATCGATATGCGAAAGTTCATTTTTTGGTCAAATGGCACACCTTGCGTCAATCCGGACCACTGTGTGCCGCGCCGCGCAGTGTGCACATTGCTCATCGATAGTCTTCGATGTTCGCACTTACGTCTTTCAATGGCACTTTGGAATTGTCTTGTATGTATACTTTTTAAAGAGGTATGTAACAACTGTTTCGTCATATTATATGGATAAACGTAAAAATAAGTATATTGCGGGTATTCAGAAATTTACATATGTATACTTCATACTGACTTTGTCGTCACTCAAGAAATTTATAGTCAGTTATATGCACCAGAATAAAGCATTAATCGAAGCGTTTCAAATGAATAGGTATATAAAATAATTTAAAATCAAACGAATCCTCTATAGTCGAATATTTTATTCGAATTATAATCATAGTTGTTCCTATTGCTAAGAAATTATTCTACCTATGTATTCAAACAGCACTTTATGTATTATGCGAATAATTGTTAATGTTATTTTTTCATCCTATAATATTTATTCAAATGAATTACTTTCCAAAATAATTCCTGTACGAGAAAAATCTTATTCGAATAAGTTCTTATAATAATACTTTTTTATTCAGATAAAATTTAATTGAATTCCATGTTTATTCGATAGTATCGAATAAAATTCTATTTATGAATATTTATCTCTTATCTTTCGTTCGAATAAAACTATTGCCAACTTTGATATGTACTGTTATTTACGTGCGGAGATCAATTGCTTTTTGAGGACGTTAGGAGAACAATTTAATTAAAAGCAGCCGGCATCTTCCCTTGAAAATACGCGCTCGCTCAATGTGGACAGCCATCTTCGTATAATTTTATTCCCACGACGAGGGTACAATGGCTGCGGAAACGATGTTATTAATTTCACTTCGGACCGTGTAATAACGAGTACGCGATGGCGTCTTCAGGGACAGGGTTCCGCAAGCACCGTAGCAACCCTCCAGGCTTCGCGTCGCTTTCAATTGCCCGGCGACGAAATATTACGCGACACCACGGCCAACGATGAAAAATAATCCCGAAACAAAAACAAGATCTGCTGCCCCTGTAATTAGCGCGGTGGAAAATTCATTTAAATTGCTACGAATCGAATGAAAATAAGAGCAGGAGATCACGGATGATCCAAGGTGTTTTATCTAGCCGGAGGAATGTGAGTGAACCTTAATTAGCCAGCTACGAGCTCGGAGTACAAATTAATTACGCCGACTAGCGAGGCATTAAAGAATATGAACGCTTTAAGACAGTTATGAGTATCGACGTAGTGGTAAAAGCTATTCCCCTTTTCCTCTTTAAACTGATCGTGAGATTGCTGCTTCCACTTTAGCCTGCTATCATCAATCCATGGAGCAAATCTACCTTTTCATCCTGTTATTACAATGAAAGAGTATTATTTTCAATAAAATTTACATACGTCATGTTGCCATTGTAATGTAATTTCGAAGGAGAATGCAGGGGCAACCCTAAATTAGGTTCAGGAAATTCAGAGAGAGTTTCAAGATTAATGAAAGTAGTAATTGTTCTGACCTTTTGCTCCTTCTATGATATACGAGAATTTATATTGTAGGGTATGCTAGTTTAATTAGTATATGAGTTGATGTTTGGAAGACATTGAAAACTGCTGTTCATTAAAAATGTTTAAATTCTCATATTTTTTAAATTGAAGATGTGACTTTTAGAAACATCAATTATGTTATTTGTCCTCTAATCGAATTTCAGAAATTCGAAGTACTTATAAACATAATTAGAATATACGGTTGTGCACACCTTTTGAAATGGAATAACTATGCTAAAGTTAGAAAAAATGATTCGAAATTTTTTGAGGTAACAGAAGAACTGATTTTCTGTAAATTGACAAAAATATCATTTTTTCAACGTTACATGTTCAAATAGGAAAGTCGAAAAATGTGACTTCATTTCTTTTCTTTCTTGTCATTTTAACCAATTAGATCTTTTTTGTTCTCGACAAAATTGAAAACGTTTCATATAGTACTAGAAAAGTTAGTCTGTTTTCGAAGGTACGCATTTATATTTGCCCATGATTTCATATAGAGGAGCGCGAGATAAGTTGACTAATGGAATAGCTGTATCGAAAATCGACATATTGCGTCCTTAAAAATCATTATCTGAAGAACAGCAGCGATAACTAAATATTTTCTTTTCCAGTATCTACCAAATTTTGTCCTCTTATATACTATTTCATATTTCCTTATAAATAATTTATGAAAATATGGAACATTGATAGTAATTTGTGTCATTTTATTTTATATAGTCGACGCGTAGCAGTTATATTCATACAACCGTGAATTCGCTAAAGACGTCTAGAGAAGCTAGTTGACTAACAAGTGAAGTTCGACAACTCGGAAGTGAAAAAGATATAAAACTCCGCGTACAAGTAGAGTAAGTCGTCGATAACACATCAATTTTCCGTTCGTGTCATAATTCATATTGAAGGGATCATTTCACCCTTTAAACATAATTCAAAATGATCTGTTTCATCAAATATCTTGAGAATAGTACTAAATATTGAAAAACAGTTTAAACAAAACTTGGATGCTATTATTATGTTCAGTATAATGTGTAAACAAATTTTAAAAAATAATTATTTTTCGAGTTACCATCTCCAGTAAAATACTAATTTAATTTTTTAATATTTTGAAATTTAGATTAAAGTGCTTTCCGATACCTCCCATCCATTCTCTAAATGATTTATTTACTAAATCTTTTTTTATAAATAAATAAAGTGTCTATTAACAAATTGTATGTAAAATTTTTATTATTAGAGTTATTATCAATTATTAAGTTATCATTATTATTATTACCAATTATACAAATTCCAGACCGTAACATGAAATTCGATAAATTAATTGATGACGTGCAGTATTCGTAATGGCTGCAAATACAGACATGTATACGTGTATTGTTTAATGTGACATCTTAGCAATCTGTTTTTCTCTTGAAACAATATCACTTCTAATAAAGTATATGTATTACGTGTGCATTAACTGCGACTTGGATGATGATTTAAAAATCTAATATAATATTATTTTATGTAATGATACAAAGTATGGTAAAAACTACAACTAGACACAGTTAAAATAATTTCTTTCAATTACTCCAGCGTACTTTAGAAAAGGCGTAAACTTTTGGTGTGAAGCCAGTTAACAAAATGCTATCGGTTTATTCATAAACATTAGAAATGTCAAAAACTTAGTCAACTAACCCTCGGTCTTCCCTACAAAGCGTGTTACGAGTAATTTTTTTAGAACACCTATGTAAGATAAAATGGCTAATTAACAATTAAAGCGGAATAAGCGAGCAAGTATCCATTTGACGAAATCATAAACCACGATTTCCGGGTCTTTCATGACACGGCGAAAGGATAGCGAGGAAAGGCTCGGCAAAAACGTGAACGGCAATTAAGCCAGGCCCCATAAATCAGCATCGGTGTTTCGCTAAAATGAGTTAAACGGTTGGCGGGTGAGCGAGACCAGGTAAGCGTATTTAACGAACCCGAGCAAAAGGTGGTAAATTTAATTAATTAACAGGGAGCCCGCGATTTAAGTTGCTCGACGAGATTTACGAGCAGCCAACTTGTAGCCGGTCCCTTAGTTTTTCGGCATAAGAAGGTGATGCGTTCTTCACCAGGCGTTCGAGTAAATGAATAAATTAAACTGATGGCCTCCGGAAGGAAAATCGGGAGGCGGGAAGAAGGTCCGCCGGTTGGTTGGTTTCGGCATGATACGTCGCCGTCGGGCTCTCTCGTCTTTTCAACGGACGATCCTCTCGACCCTCCCGTGTTCGGCGGTTTTCGGCTGCTCCTATCGGGGTCGCTTCATGCGCACAGAGCACGGCAACCTGTTCAGCTAATTAAGACGTTACTCTTAAAGGTTGGTCCGTCGAGAGGATGCTGGGTCGCGCGCTTTCGAGTACAGTTCTCGCTTTTGAAGCCTGGACTGATTTCAAAAGGACCTCACATTCGTCATCGGGTCGAGCCAGACCGTAAAATTGGCCCTCGTGTTCAAACGTCGCGCGTTAAATACCGTTTAAAGTGCGAATCGTCGCTTCCGTGTTTACAGTTCGACGAGTTGCGTAACAAGATTAATTTTTCGATGCTAATTAATAACCGGTCCGGCTCGGCGAATGAGGTCAGCGTTTGAGAAAACGTCAAACGAGCCCCGCGTTTCGGTGACGATCTCTTTATTTTCTGTCGTCACTGTCTTGTGTTTTTTACGAACACAGTTCCCATCGTCTTTGCCGTTGTTTCGACGATCTAGAAGTGTGCGGCGTTGTCGAGGACAATAGAAGAATCTTCCTCCTTTGAATACGTTGCCTGGTGACCCGTAAATTTCTTTGGAGAATCGTTTTTGGAACGGTTCCACGAGCAGAATACGTCCAGAAAAACCCTCGACATCGGCAACGTAATTGGCTGTCGAATAGCTTTAACGAGCAAGATTTATGCGTGCTTTTTTATTCAGAGCTCGAATGCCTCGGCATCGGGAGCTCACCAATCGACAATGTCTCCCCCATCTACCCGCGAAAATTGTTATGCTAATTAGTTCGTAATGTCTGTGGATTAAAGTCCGATTATACCTGCTCATCGGGCCATGTGATACCGGTCGATTATCGATATTCATAAATAAAGAATTCATTCGGGTGACACTCGGATTTAATCGGCGACCCTCGAAACACCTGCGTTTTACTGTTGCTGGAATAGGTTGGTTAGCTGAACTCAAATGAATTCATAATTTGTCTATTTAGATATTCAATGCAGTTGAAACCTGTGGGAAAGATTACATTTGTTTAGCATTCATTTGACACAGTAGGAGTGATTTTTTAACGAAAAAACGATTCTGTTAAATTTTTGTATTTCTATCAGTCGTGTTTGTGTAATTATTATCATATTCAGATGTTGTACACAATAATTGGAAGTGATTGAATGTTAGCCAATTTGTCAGTGGATAATCGTGGTACGTTTCTCATCAATAATTGAAATAAATTACAATGAAATATTAATTCCACGGATCGACGATGTATTGTGCACTGCAAATATTTGCAAGTTATATGTAATGCAAACATAGATTCATTATGATAATTCCTTATCCTACAGTGATAATGTCTAATTTATCGTTAATTTGATCATCGTAATTGTTCTCTCCACTGTATTTACCATAAAAATTCTTGGTTAATTAATAAACTAAATGTATTTAAATGATCAGATAGGAAATTTCGCAATGAATATTTCAATAATGTCCAAGTAAATAGTTTTTCTATATGTAGATTTTGATTTTTATACATAATTTTGAAACTTAATTGAGGGATAAGTTGGTTTTGCTAATTAAAAATGTTTCGTTGCATTTTGCAAATTTTGATGTCGCACAAATGGTTAAAATTCCCCTAATAAATTATTATATAAAAACTTCAATACGAGGAAAAATTCATATAGTCATTTCCAATAAACCTCATGTGGAAAATAAATAGTTAATATATTTACTGATTGTTAATATTTTCTTGTGTCTGTGCAGGCATATAAAAACCCGCAGTCTAAGCAGACAAAATTTTTTCATGATTTATTGCGGTAGATGAAAAATTGTGCCGGAATTGCCCCTCTTTAACACGTTGACGCCGGCGCGGATATTCGCGGTCCGTTCCGTGCGGCGGCGCTTCAACTAGCGGTCCGCTGCATGGGGCGGCGTGGCACCAAATTATACTGTTTAATGCTTGCGCTCTAATACCCACTACCTGATTCGAATAGACTGAATTTCCAAAATTCTGACGTGGCCCGCGGGTGGTCTAACCTGCTGATAGGACCCGCGGTGGCCAGTCGCTTGATCCTTTAGCCGAAGAACTTCTCACTAAGAGAACATATATTTGCGGTACAGTGAAAATGAACAGAAAATTTCTACCGCCGCAAGCAAAACAAAAACATAAACGCGGCGACATTATATCTCTTGAAAATCGGAACGGCGTGAAATTTTTGAAGTGGACCGACAAAAGACCCCTGTGCATGTTAACCACTTCGAAATCTCACAATTGCGCTATTATTCGTGGCAAAGGTGATAAATTAAAACCAGATACCGTTTTTTCTTACAATAGTGCGAAAAAGGGAGTTGATATATCTGATCAGATGTGTTCCTATTATAAATCTTTACGGAAAACAGTAAAATGGTATCGAAAAGTTGTCATGGAGCTAATATGCGGGACCTCTTTAGTAAATGCGTGGTACATCCACAAAAAGTGGGGAACCAAACGTTACAAAATTTTAAAATTTAGAGAAAAAATTATTGATTTTCTATTGGAAAGTGTTGAGAATCCCCCTAGTGAAGAACTAATAGTAAGGAGACGGAAAAAACATTTTTTAAGTTCATACCAAGGATCCGCGAGGAAGATGAGGAAAAGATGTAAAGAGTGTTACAAACGCTTAACAAACTTAAAAGGAATACAGTATGCCGCAAACAAAACAAAAAAAGTAATGACCTTTTGTAGCAGTTGTCCGAATAAGCCGGCACTTTGTTTGAAATGTTTTAAAAAATTGCATCGGAAACATAAATAGATATTTTAAATGTATTGATTAAATTATAAGTTGTGTATCTTGTGTTCAATGTTTGATTATAAGGTAGAAATGTTAATGTATAATGTTAAATCAATAAAATTACATTTTGTACTACGTATTTTTTGATATACAAACGTGGCCCATCGGTGGGTCAGGCCGCCCCATGGGACAGTCTAGCATGGGCCACCGGTGGGTCAGGCCGCCCCATGGAACAGACAAGCATGGGCCACCGGTGGCCCATGCCGGCGTCAACGTGTTAATCAACATCCATTGTTGCCAAGAAAAAAGATATGGGGTGAGACAAGGTTGGGAAGTCGCACGTACGGACACGTCGCGCGTCGTTCTCAATTTGTTCCATTATAACTTAGGGTTACTTTCCCCCTCGTTCTTGTTAGCCCACGGAGGAAACTCCTTCTCGCCGATAGGGCCTACCACTCTCGCCCTCTCCAAACAGAAAATTTCTATTTCGAGGAGTCCAAGTGTTTCCCTTTCCCTACATGCCACGGGAACGTCATGCGCTTTGAGGAAACTTCCCTTCCTTGGTCATGGACGCCAATCATCGCGAACAGTTACAAGGTAAAGGTTGCTAACCTTGGTCAGAACTACATGCTGGAACTTAATTACGTAACAGCGACTCTGGATGTGCACGAACGTCGCGACCTTATACCTTGCTAAGTATACAGTAAGTACTTCCGGTGTACAATCGCTATAGTGTTCCTTGGCAAACTATGAACGCAAAGTGTCCATCATATTGTCACTCTTACCATATTTTAACAAAATGTTAATAATTAGTTGTAATCTGTGGTTGCTTTATAATGGCATTATTTTAGAAAACCAACAATTGTTTTTACAAAAGATAGATAGTGAAAACATAAGATTTACTTCTGCAATTCCAAAATGTAGACACGTAAAGTATCATCAGGAGACTGAGGATCCTTATGGATTTATGGTATATGCGAGTTTTTAAACCGTAAGTAATTGTATATATCACTAAAAATCAATGATTATATTATTCTAGACTTACCAAAAGTAATTTTACTTAGAATTTGATGCAAATTCACTTGGTCGAGACCAAAATAGTTTAATTGTAAGTAATAGAAGAAATGAAAGAATTTCAGGAAAATTTATGATCACTTTTCAGTGAACAATGCTACGAAATTTTCAAACATCTCATTTCCCTGGAACATAAATCAGCTCCATTAAGTGGACATCGGCGAATCGCGAATTTCGCGATTCACTTGCAATTCACTCATACTCGCAATTTGTAAACGCAAGTAAATTGACAATTATAAACCTTGAATGCGCCATCTTTGTTGTAGACAAAATTGAATGTTCTACTTATCTAAATTTTAGAATAATTGCAGTTACTATAAATGCCAATTCAACCACTTATTATTATATAATCAACAGCTTACAAAAGAAAATCGCGTTAAAATTCTATGCTACAATTCTATAATGTTATTATTTGGGAGCTTACCAACACAAACAACATGTTTTAATTTTGGCAATTATCAGTGTTATCTACAAAGAGTCTCAAATGCCATTCGTCTGCAGTTGTTCGCAGAAAAAGTCGGTGGTTCCTTTGCAAATAACTCGGCTTCTGGAAACACCATAATATCTTTACAAAATAGAACTGAACAACAGAGAGCCTCGCCCTGCTATTATCATGCAAAGAATCCCGAAGCAGCTTCTCACGGATTCTACCGTTCGGCCCTAACGACGTCTCGTAATACAGTGCATAGCAATTACGGGTTTTTTTGTTCGACCGAAGTGTATTCACCCTGGAGGATACTCGACGAGCGAGATAGAGAGGGAGACACACATACAGCAAAAAGAGAAGGAGAGAGTGCGAGAGAGGGGAGAGAGAGAGAGAGACAGAGAGAGAGTGATTAAGAGAGTGGGGGAGAAATTAAGAGAGAAAGAGAGATCGAGAGAGAAAGAGTGAGTGAGAAAGACGAGACGAGAACAGGACGAGAGGAAACCAAGGGGTGGATATGAGACGAGCAGAGTCGAGTTGGTGATGAAGAGGTAAGATCGTAGAATGGGAAAAGGGTCCCTGAAGAACGAATTGTGGCGTGGACGAAGGGCCGCAAAGGAAGCGATCTAGAACAATGGAGTTCCCCGAGACAAAAGCAACCCTCGTCAGTCGCACTTTTGATTTTGCGATCGCTCAAACGAAGAAAATAGCGATTCGGTGCTCCACCATCTGACGATAAGAAAATGATTTTGCCGATTCGGTGTCGACGATACACCTGTCGACGGGCTGAGGAAGTCATAGGATTTGCAGTTCGAATTCACCATTTTTCAGATTATATTCACTCTATTTGCAAACCAAATTTGTACCTTTTTGCAAATCAAATTCAACTGAAATCGTATATATACAGAAAATAAAATGTTGCGTCTACGGTAGCACAATGATTTTGTGTTTCCCGCTCTCAATAGGCAATGGTTGCTATCGAGCCCCTTTGGTGTGTAATAAAGAAACTTGCACGGCTTTATGCACACTTTATTCAAACTGTATATTACAATGTTACGCAATGTTTGATGGAGTTCTTTGTGATATTTGAATGATCGAGATGATTAGCGATTTGTAAAGCGATTTCGATGTTTAACAATTTAAAGAGTTACACTTCGATGTTCGAAGGAATGCGGTATGTAGTGATTTGTAGTGAAAGACTTTGATGTTTGAGAGAAATGTGTTGCGAAGCAACTTGTAGTGATAGGCTGTCGTTTGAAGGAGATGTGTTGTGCAGCAATTTGTAATGCGAAACGGTCTAGTTTGGTCGTGTTCTGTCCATTGTCACCTAGGTTTTTGGAGATTGGTTGAAGATAAATTTTGATGGAGAAAAAGAATACTTTTGATTGGGTAAGAAGCGTGTCGTGAAAGAACTTGGCTGGTGAAAAATGGGAACTGTCAGAACGTTATGGTCTAGATGTATTAGTTTATCTAGGTCATGATTTATAGACGATTGTCCGTTCGTCATTTTCGAGAATCGCATGTGCTGGTGTTGTGTAGGTGTACGTAATGACTGAGGTATTCTTCTACACTTAACTATTATTTATTAACAATAAATATACTTATGTAATATTTGTGCGGAGGAGCGCGTGCCTCGGTGCATGCAGTTGGTCGGCTACCGGACGAGTCAGAGCGAACCAGGGCACGAGCGGTTGTGCTTAGCTTCGCCCGTCTTTCAATTGTTTGCAACGTTCGTAAATATATCCACCAATTCTCCTATTCCGAAACTCATCAATAGCTGGCCAGTCATCGAGGAGAATTTGTCGCACTTATGCGAATTTGTCGCATAACGCACTTTGATCATAAAGCGCTTTCCGGAAAACTGAATTTTAGCTGAGCCAACGGTTGGCTACCTGGGAGAATGGTTTAGGCTCGTTTACCCATCGGTGTTGCTGTCGTAACATTAACCTTTCCTGTGAGCTGAAAGAATATCAAGTGCAGAACTTTTCGAATCAAATGTACCACAATTCTGATATTTACAGAAAGGTACTATGTAGAAGCATGCTGGTTGATTTTTCAAACCATGCACATTTAGTAGACGTGGTTAATTATTCCGTCGCAACTGTTAGCTGCACAGATTGTCACGGTTATTACATGAATATGTGCATGAAATTACCAACAGCTGCAAGAGAACAATTATAAATGAAGCTGTATGTATACTATTAAATAAGTAATTTAATTGTACGTTAAAATAAAATGTTGAATATCTGACGAATCAATTACATATTCGGATTCAAAAATTAAATTAATAATATGTGAATAGTGATATATTCGTATAATCTGAATTTTGTTCGAATTTGAAGGAATTAAAAGGACTAATAGAGAATAATGACTGAATAAATGTTAACCCTGTTTGGAAATGGTATGACGCAACTGCAATTGTGTGGACATTTTTAGAGCACTTATTCAGCAGTAGGAGTATTGATGGTGTATACATTTTCAAGGGAAACAGTGCTCAAATGCCGATGACGGCATTAAACATTCATGAGCCGGTTAGGCCACGCGTGAAGTTTCCATAGGTGATGCGAACTAATCGGGCAGTATGGATATCAAATAATAATATATAATCCGAGAATGACACGATTCCCGCGATTCAGCCGATAGCAAACGTGGAACTACAATTATCCATCGGCAGTGTTCGCATCGGTGGAAATGTGCGAACGGTTCTGTTCTCTCCGCACGTTGAACCGTTTTTCAGAGAGAGAGAGAGATTAGCTTAGCTTCGAGTGCCTCGCGTTTTGGAAAGTCTCTCGACCAGAATTCTCGATAATTCCATCAATTCTATCGTCGGGTTTTTACAATTTATAACAGAAACGATGCACGGCTCGGAATCAACGCAACTGGAAACAGACTAACGAACCGATCATAAATAACAATCAGCACACGCAGATGACAGTTCAGGTAACAGTATTAACCATACGACAAGCTTTACGAGTTTGTGGTTAACCGATCGAGATGTAGGCGCCCAAATGTTTAATGACGAACCTCTGTTTACAAATGTTCATGGACGAATATGTGTCGATTAGTCCATAAACCCTCCGAATGCGCTGGAGAGGGTCCTCCTATACCGGAATCATTTCTGACGTATTCTGATATTCTACTAATATGTACATATTTGTGGTCCTCCCCACTCTTGCTCGCCGTAAGTTCGACACAGTAGAGAGAGGATTAATTATCATAATTCCTTGCTGTTAATTTTTGTCAGAAATGTCTGCAATCATTGGAATTTGTATGTAACTTTTAAGCTGTACAATTCCTATTTTGTCGTGATTTGTAGCATGCAATATAATTATACAAACAGTAACGTTAATCACGTTTAACGTTCCAGTTACGATTTCAATAAATTAACTATTTGACAATTAACTGGATTTTTTACTAACCTAACGACATTGTTTCGAGGTTGAATATTTTGATTAACTGAATTAACTTAATTGCTTCAAAATTGAAGGATTTCTTGACCAACTACCCTAACTAATTGCTTTGAAGGTATCGCCTCTACGGGTCGAATTATTATATTTTCTTCGATATAAAAAAATGTATGTAATTATAAGGCTATATCTGCAGATTAAAAAAATTCCAGTTCAAACGATTTTATTATAGTTAATTCACTTTGTAACTTTGAAGTGAGAAAGGCTTATAATGTTTGCACTTTTGCTCGTAAAAGCTCAGAATCTTATTAGAATCTTCGAATCTATTGCCGCCAATGCGTTTAATTCTAATTGCTGTTTAATTTTTATGCGATTTGCATCCATATTTTGGGTATATGATATATAAATCTGAAAATAGAAGGAAGCACAAGAAGAAAGCACACAATAGCCCACTGTAACCTGAAAGTCACAAAAGTGTATGATATACAAGTAGTAGCAAAATGATTATTCAAATGTAAACAAATAAATTATTATTGATATACAAACACATATCTATTATGTATGCATTTTATTTTAACACAATCCGTGCCACGTGTACCACTGGTGGTACACGCTTAAATAGCTATTCAATGCGTTAAAAAAGTATTTTATGACAAGTTGGAATCCAAGAAATAATATTCGCCAAAAGAATAGATCCATAATAATTTGGCTTCATAGTTATATTGACAATAATTGATAAATAAACATAATATATTGATTTTTAAAGCTTCAATTGACCAGAATGAAGTGTCGACTAAATACAGCTTGGCACGGAACGTGGTAATAAACATCGACAGAAGCGCTAATAATGTCCATTGCACAAGATGGTTCCATTGCTTTCTATTTGCGGACTACTTACAGAGCATTTACTTTGATACTTCAGTTTGATAGTGTAGCTGCATTAAAAATAAATGCACTACATACTACGCCATTTTCAAACACACAACTTTTGTATTAAAAAATTTGTGGCCCAATACATATTTTAGAAGCTACATGAGAAACAAGTTGTGTGGATCATCCCGTATAATTAAGATGTATGCGTCATCTTATGAAAAACTGAAATTATTTGGTAAAATGTCAATATATTAATACGTAACCTGAAAGTTACACGGACTCGTAGAGGGTTAACTAAACGTTTCGGTAGGACGCTACAGTGATCGCATTAAATCATCGTCGCCGAAGTGGTAGAATCGAAAAGACCTGATTCTCGATTGCAGGAACGGCCTAGCCCGGTTTCATTTATTGCGGTTGGTATTGAGGGCCGTAAAAAATTGTGTTTATTGACACAGCAGTTGAAAGAGGGTGGCAGCGGCGTTCGTATCGCCGGCATAAATTCAACGGTGTCGCAAACGGGACGCGGTGTACGCCACTTGTTTGTTTCCAGACCCGCGAAACGGATATTTCGCCGGCGTGCTGGTTCCGCGCAGGGCAATCGATTCGTCGCAATTGAAATGCGATGTTTGCCCTCCATTCAAGCTGTCTAATGTTTTTTGTTCGCCGACACGTGTCGACCGTTCGGACGCGCCGCGATCCACGGCCAGGAGAAAAAGGTTCCCGTATGGAAATTCACCTGTTCGTGCGGGTAGTTGCGACTCACGCAGATATCCGTGACCGGTCCGTCGCGCCGCAGTGTGTCACCTGTACCCGCGCGGATCTCCTGAAAAAACAAGGGAACGAGGAAATTGGCCGCTCGACTCGAAACCAATCGAACTGGCCGAGGTGAAAATTCAGCAGCATTTATACACACACGTATATACACGTACGTTTAAAGAAATTTCTCTCCGAGTAGAAAGCGTCGCTAAAACTCTTGGGGAAACTCGACGACGACAAGAGAAAAGGAAGTTGAGCGGGTCGAACTTGGAAACTTTGCAGAATTTTAAGGAGAAATAATGGAAAGCAGGCTTTCAACCGATGTTAATACTTGCACCGACCAGCACCGATAATAATCCAAAGTAAATTTCTGATTGGGTTACAGCTCGATCCGGATTCTGGAAAATATGTGAATAAAGAAAGAAGAAGTTGCAAACTTTGAAAGCTTTCTAGAATTTCAGCTTAAGGATCGAACCGTGATGTGACTTGCTAGTAGCATATAACTTGGTTCTGGGACTATTTCGATATCGATTCTTTGTTATCTTTGGTGGAAGAACGATTATTATTCGTACTTCATTGGGCTTTCCAGTCTGGAATATATGCATTTTCCCTGTGTCTATGAAACAGTGCATAAGTTTGAATATTTTATCTTCATTTTAGTGCATCATGCATAATATCTGAAACAGATCGGTCGCAGCATGGCGCAGAGTTAAATGAGTCGCTAAAAGAAGACTTAAGGAAGTATTTTGGGAATGAAAATGCTTTCCAGAGCTTTCTACGCAGATCTAACCTAAACCGTGAATAAGGCGATTCCGTAACAAACTCTAATGCTCGCAAGCCAACCATCGGACGAAGTTGATTACCAAACTAGGAATTTTATGTATTTATGGCAAAAATAAACGCGTTAGAAGAATTTATGTTTTTTTAGTTAGTTACAAAGTTTTTATTTTTTACTGAGACGGTCGTCTAAGAAAGTTACGGTTAAATGTCAAGAGTTAACGTGTTCAAGTAGCTTACTAGAAATACCAATTTCCTATTAAATTTTCAAGTCGATCAGTCACTTCATAAAACACGGTATACGTTTAATACCGGCGAGTAGCTTCATTCTATCCATGTTTAAGCCAGGCCTCGAAACGTTTTGTGTATGCAGCATGATGTGAGGATCCTACTACTGACTACCGTACCAGCGTCTCGCTCTCCGCATTGCTTCAATCGGCTCACATAATAACTATTCGTAGCGCATTAGGGCGACGCTCGTCTCAACAAATTTCCACATTACCCATGTGATACTATTCTTAAATGAGTTTTTTCTCTCAATGGTATCCCATGTAGGTCCATTCCTCTGTTTCGTGCGATAATTTCAGATTGACGTTGAATATGGAAAACAAATATTGAAAATAGTTTCTAATTTAACCATGAAGATTTTATTAATGTATGGGATAACATTATTTTCGCGGACGTTTACATGTGCTTGGTATTTCACTATCATCCACGGGAAGCTGGCACCTAACTATGTATTAGCATCGCAAATGATAATGAAGAATCGCTTAGCGATGTGCGCTACTCTGACTTGATGAAAGGCATTTTTGTGAAGGATCGCTCCCACGAATAAGTTGATGCGGATATGGAGAACATTTTCCGAATCGTTCCGGACTTTGGTTTAGGTTAATTACGATATTGTATACAAATCGGGCGGAAGGACAAAGAGATGGAGAGTAGACAATAGAGGGATCTGAAGTACGTCAAAGAGAGAATGGCTACTTAGAAATAACCGGCACCTAGAAATTATGTATTATTGTCTTATAAACTATACATTTAAACATAAACTGTGTATAATGATTTCTATCGAGATATCCTAAAATTCGAGGGGTATCGCTGAACCTGCTTGAATGTCCGGCACGAGGCAAATGAGCAGGTCATCGGTGGATGATGCGCCTGGATTCCGTGCAAAGAAAAATATTTTCTATATCGCGATAAGGTAACGATCCTCTTTCGGACTTCCCCAACCAAGACTAACAAAGTTCTCCGACAGTGTGGAAAATCGAACCGGGCGATCTCCCTCCGTCTTTCGTCGACCTGAATTTCGCGTCGCCGGAAAGTTCAAAGGAGACAGTGCGAGACAAAGCAAAGGACCCTTGTTCCGGGCTGCATCCACGGCCAATGACGATCTAGCGTCCGCGTCCAATTAATTTTGATATTTGGATCCAGCCAACAATAAACCACGTTCCGTCCTACTTTTGTTCCCGCGGCGCGGATCGATTTCGCAGGTTATCTTTGGGCAAACACGAACCCCGGCTGTTGTTTAAACTCGTCCTCCTCGAATCACATGCTTGAATTACTTTGATAATCAGGGATCATGCACTAGCCACGCGCTCGCGAGGGCTATTACCGCAGCATCATTCCCGATTTGGATGAACGACGATAATTTTACAGCTACGCTTTTGCTACACGCGTCAATAATATTTGCGATAGGATAGTTGCGTGCTAGTTGTTATCACATTTGAATCCTTCGACAATTTACAAAATAGAGCTAAAATGGAAACCTCCAACATGATTGAATTATTTTGACAATTGTTCTATTGTCAAGTTGTTTTGTGGGATTTTATAGGTGATATAAATTGTGTAAAGTCAGATCATTACAACTTTGCTTCCTCTCTGGATCGTATAAATACCATAAACGATCCTAATACAAATGTTCTTATAAAAGCGAAGACATAAGATTACAATTACCTTCGAATATAGAAATATTCATTGCGAAATCTAACATTACAGTCTGTTTGCACATTTAAATGTAAAATATGTATATTTGCATAAATCTTTTCTGAGATTTTCTGAATAAATAAGAAATAAATATCTCCAATGTATCATAATTTGTGAAATTTACAGGTTGTGCATCTTGAACATAAATATAATTTTATTTTTTTAATACATTTAATGATATATATCTTTCAACGATGCCATACAATAATTGTAAGTGTTCACTTGTAATATATATTCATCAAATTTCATATGCCACATCACCAACGAGCACTTCTGAGTATTAAGTTTACCAAGTTCTTCTGAAATTGTTCGATGCAAGACTAATCTTCATCGTTCGAGGAATTTTCCTATAAATGCATCTGGCCTCGTAGAGAAAATCCCAGATTCGCCTCTGGATTTATGCAAACGGCACAGGTATCAGAAGAGCAGAAGGAGTGATAATTGTCGGATGACGGCGGAACCGTGACCCTTCAGGAGTTCACAGCCGCCCCGTTATCGACCCGAAAAGATTTGACCTCTAGAACGCATTTAATCAGAAGAATTACACCGCGAACAAAATTAAAATAATCGGATTAATCAGGTCGCGTCGAGGCAGACCAATAGCTCGGCTTAAATTAAATCCTCGGTCGGTCCTCGTTTGAATCCATCATCCTGGTGCGGCGCGAGTGGCGGCGCGGCGCGGTGAAGGCGGTTGCACGCGCGTTTCTGTCCAGAGCATTTTTTGATTAATTACTCTCGAGTCGCTGCATACGCGGCCAGTGTCGGCAAGTGGGCCGTGTTATCTAAATGATCCACGCTAATGAAACACTCATTCAGCTGCTTCCAAGGGAGATGAACAGGTAAGGAGAACGTTCGACGAACTTCGAAACGAGACTTTGAGGGCACTCCGAGGCTCACGGTCGCGGACTTGCCTTTATTCCCACTGTAATTAAACATGTGGGGTCATGAGGATGTGCGATGTGGGATTGCCGCAATTAGATGTCTTTGCTGCGTGTCGTGAATAGTTAATGTCTGCCGTAGGCGCGCACATCTGTCGACAAACATTTCGCTGTTTTACTCGGCGACAAGCTGCTCTCGCGAACCGTGATCGCGTAGTATAGTCTTAGGCGGGGGATAGCATACACGTGTAATCAATTTTATAATGAGAGCCAAGAGAGTTTACAATGTGAAAATGCGGAATTAATTTCATATACCTCTTCCATCTTTTCAAAATTTTGTCCGACATTGTTCATGTACACTGTACCAAAAAGCATAAAGTTTGTTTCATAATTTTCCTAACAGCAAGGGAAACGTTAACATCCTGGACGTTCCTGCCATAAATGCAGCTTTCCAAACATAGTTTTCGTCGTATTCTCATTGGTAGACTGCGAGTCTCTAGGCAAATATGCTTCACACGAATCTTTAAAGAAGAATGAATCCGAAACTTTCAAAGAATTTTATTCTGTCTCATAACGTTTCTGATATACCGAAACCATTACGGCAGCGAATAAGATTCTTCTTTGCTCCAGTTTCTCAGCAACTTGTTATAACAGTGTGAATTTTCCAACTAGTCCACTTCAATGATAATTTCGTAAGTCTAACGAAGCAGAACAGCAATTAAAAAAGTCTAACATTTTTTTACTCTCCCAAAAAGTATATCTATGGACAACAAACATGAATACTTTTCTGTAATGAAATCTTTTTCTCCGTCGTATCGTCGCGCAGTGTCCTATGGAATTCGCACAAGCGCCCGTCGTCTACGTGCGAGTACGTAAGCTATCAGATATATCATAAGAAAATAGGATATGAAGTTGGGAGACGAATTTAACACCTGCTGTTGCGAGTATTCAACGAACACAGTGGTCCGTTGACTGGCCCGTCTACAAGCGACTTTCGGTATTTATTTGTTCAATCCGCTTTTCTTCCATAAACGCGAAGGCAGGGACGAAAATATTCGACGTATTCCGATGCATTTGCCGTGGCGGAAACGACGCCGTCACATTGTGAAAATATTATTTCGATCAATCGTGAGATAACATCGTAATTTTTACGAGCACCGTGCGGTAAAACGAAAAACCTACTTTTGTGAACGTTGATTAATACTTTGAATATTAAAATCGTACACTTCGTTAAATCTTTTTCAAATTGAACGATATATATATATATATTTAAAAAAGATTTTATATATATATTTAAAAAAGATTTTTATATATATATATATATATACGATCATTGCAAAAATGTGTGATTTTTAGTTCTCATTTCTCAAAGAACTATTACCGAAGTCCTTTGAGTTCATAAATATGTGTAACGTAACATGTGTGGTTGTCTCGAGGAATATGTGAGTTCAGATTGAATACAAGACATATTTTACATCTTGCATTACGATTTCTTTAACATCATCGCTGTTTAGAACTTCTTAGTCCCTAATCATTCTTTTAATGGATCAAGACCGTTTTTATTCGTTTCCATTTAGAAAAAATATACAACATTCAAATGTAATAGAATACACATATGCAGGGTGATCCACACAACTTCTGCACCTCCGGGAACTTCGAAAAACGATATTTGACAACATATTTTTCAATACAAAAGTTGCGTGGTTTAAAAGAGCATAGTATTGTAGGAATCTCCACGCGCTTCTCTCGATAAACTCGCAAACTCTCACACAAGGATCTCCACCACGCAAAGTCGAAAACAGACTGACCTTCGAAACCTGCATAGGGTCTCCTTTTATACGTGGTTAGAAACAAACACACTCCATTCGCCCAGGTGTCTTCAAACATACCGCGCTTCAATCGTGCCGCGTCTCCATCACACCGCTGTCCCCAAACATGCCGCGATCGATTATATCGCGTTTCACTCGCACCGCTGTCCCCAAACATGCCGCGATCGATTATATCGCGTTTCACTCGCACCGCGTCTTCAAACATGCCGCGCTTCGATCATACGCGTCTCAATCGTACCGCGCCTCAATCGTACCGCGCCTCAATCGTACCGCGCCTCAATCGTACCGCGTCTTCAACCGCACCGCTCGTTCACACACGTTCACACTACACACATCCTACAGTATGTAGAGCATACATTTTTTTTATTTGTTGGAATAGTTCCTGATATTCGATGGTCAACCACTTTTTTTTATATGGAATACTATATTTTTTATAGCAGAATATGGCAGAACATTGAATAATACATTTTTTATATCAGAATATGGAACAATACTAAATTCCGAGTAAAAGAGTATTGACCTTTGTTAGCCCTAAACTTAATTATTAACAAGTAATTTCGCTTTATTTGTTGAAAATTTGAAAAATCCGTGATAAGGTTGAAAATATTCGAAAATTGAAGCAAAATTATTAGTCAGGTATTATTTTTAGGGTTAATAAAGGTCAATATTTTTTTACTTAGAATCTTTCATATTTTTATATAAAATTATAGAATTCCATAGTAACTACGTTCAATTTGAACAGATACATGCCACAAGACAAGTATGTATATTGGAAATGGGTGTTTAAATACAATTAAACTAATGTGTAGTTTTAAATATAAGAAACTTTATTTTACGGTGCGTGAGGAAGCTCTTTTCTATGCAGATGCTTTTCCACGACTGACCGTGGTCTTTCGGAACCCCGAAAAGAAAACTCGGGTCCCCTCGTAATTCGAAACTGTTATGCTTGTGCCTCACAAGGCCAAGCACTTATACGAGGTGTATATTTTCCTATCTTAATTTCCATCGCTTCTAAGAACATTGATTTGTTTTTGTCCATGCACAAATATCGTATTGTGGGCAATACGTAATATTCCAATAATGTACAATATCGTAATAATTGAAGCTTCCTTTTTTTTAAATCGTGTATCCTTAATTATGTCCCACTATATATATTTATGAACTGAATGGTCTTAGGTAATTGTTATTTATGCAATAAGAACTACAAATCAGAAATGTTTGTAATAGTCAGATTCATATATTTAAAAAAGGTTTAGCAAAGTGTTCGATATTGATATTTAAAATTTTAACCACTATTCAGAAAAGCAGAAGGTGCAAATAAAAGCTTCAAACTGGACTCACTGTTATAGTGCAAGAAGCTAAACTTCGAAACGATTGAATATATATTGTAAGAGTACGGGTGTTGTCGGTCATTGAAATAAATTCGGAATGCAGGATATAAGGATTTCTCTAAGGATAGCTCTAAGAATCTAAGCACATTCCTTCAGGGAGCCAGGAAGCTAGCCTGTTTCTCTCTCGACTGGCGGTCGGTCTTCATTTTCTCTCCCATGAGTCCAGAGAGACGTCCAGGAGCAACCCTTGTCCTCTCTTGCTCTAGCAGACAGTCGGCTTTCATGGTTATCCTCTCCCTTCCCTATGAGCGTCCGTGGCTTACCTCGTCCTCTCTCATAGGTGTAGCCACGATCTTTTTTTTGTTTTTGTGTAATGAGGGGGGGGGGGGCAACATCAACGTTAAGTGGGATCTCTAACGATAATATATTCGACAAAAATTTTCAAAAAACTTTGATAATAATTTGATAGTTAGCAAGGGTAAAGAAAAGGAAAAAGAATTCCTTGAAATTTAGAATAAAGAAAAGGTAAGCGAAGCACACCGTGCACATGACAAGGTCGATATGAGGGAATTGAATTTAGAATTTAGGTTAAAATTGAAAATTAAAAATTCTTCCTGCACAGCACACAAGTAGAATTAGCGTGCTAGGATCCTGGGAGCAGTAGCTTCCAAGTGAAAAGCATATGAGTGCTGTAAGTTGGAGCGGATTCAAGCACACCATGCAGAAAATCAAGCCCTGCAACTAGAACTGAAGCAGGACGGTTAATGGACAACAACAAAATTTTAAAAAATTGAAAAACAACGCATGATTTCCATGAAGAATACCCAAGCACACAGAACGCAAACCATCAGAACACATCAAAATCAACTAGAACGCATTCAGAACACATTCAGAAATCGCAAACATCATATCTGTACAGTGTTGTATTATTAGGTTGGTGCATATGAAATGTCGGATTTTTAAGCAAGTATATAAAACTTCATATCTTTTTTCAAAAGCTATTGATTTAATCAAAATGTGCCCCATTTGTTTCTATATACTTTTCCCAACGCGAGTTTAATTCATAGATGTCTGTCTTCAAGAAATTCTGATTTTTCGGACCAATAAACTATAGTATGGAATTTTTCAGACTGTTTCCATTTACATACTGTTTACCCCATAAAAACTACGCATACGTTGTACAAAACAATTGCGAAATTAAATGAAGTAAAATATAAAATTTTATAAAATATAGATCTTTCGCCACGCGACTTTCACTATTTTAAACATTCAGGACAGCTTTTACGGGCTAAATAGTACATAAATGAAGACACTCTGAAATATTCCATATCAGAGTTTATTAATTCGAAAGATCAGAATTTGTTTAAGACAGGTATTTCTGTATTGATATCTTGTTGAAAAGGGTGTAGTAAAGCAAACGGGGCATATTTTTATTAACAGGTTAAGCGCCACGCGCCGATCCCTAGGAACCGACGCTAGACTTTTCGGTCCAAATTGACCAAACAAAAACCGATATCGCATAATTTAAATGCTCAGTCTCACAAGTACGCAAGGACGGACACATTCGTCGCGATAGAAGAATGAAAAATCTAATGTCGGTCCATAGGGACCGACGCGGCCCGAACGGAAAATCTAGGGACCGGCGCGTGGCGCTTAACGTGTTAAATCAACAGCTTTTGAAAAAAGATATACAGTTTTATATATTTACGTAAACATCCGACATTTCATATGCACCAACCTAATAATAAAGTGTGAACAAAAGCAAGCAAGCGTCTTCATCACTACGGCATTGTACCAAACGCGTATACAGCTTGGTACAGATACATATGGATATTAGGTATTTTCGTGAATTTAAGGAGGTCTTTGATCGGATGGCGCCTATCCAGACTGGTTATAATTTTAAAAATCTTGTTTTGAGTGGTAGTTAGTAGTTTAAAGAGCTGCTGATTTTTGGGATACGGACACCACCATATTGTAGGATGCGTGTGGTGTGAACGTGTATGGACGAGCGGTGCGATTGAAGACGCGGTATGATTGAGATGCGGTACGATTAAAACGCGGCATGATTGAAGACGCGGTGCGAGTGAGACGCGGCATGTTTGAGGACAGCGGTACGATTGAAGCGGGGTATGTTTGAAGACACCTGAGCGAATGGAGTGCGTTTGTTTCTGACTACGCAGGTTTCGAAGGTCAGTCTGTTTTCGAGTTTGCGTGGTGGAGATCCTTGTGTGAGAGTGCGAGTTTATCGGGAGAAGCGCGTGGAAAATCCTACAATATGGTCGCACCATATGAAAGGACCGGCCGAAGGCAAGCTTTCTAAATACGGAGTCTCAAATTAAGGCTCAGGCTAGATTTGGGATTTATTACATGAAATGGCAGCCTTGAGCGTTTTAGAGTTTCTATCTCTTGCAGTAACGAACCAGTTTTATTTATGGTCCAAAACCACGCCTAGATAGATAACAGATTTTAACCAAGACAGCGGGTGCTGTTGCAAGGTTAGAAGGGGTGGTCTCGCAAACTGAGATCGCCTCCTGAGTGAAAAGATGATAGCCTGATTTTTCAAAGGTTTAAAGAAGTGTAGCCACGATCTAACCGAGATGCCTCTATTTATACTACCTCGTTGCTAGCCATGAGTCGTTAATAACAATTTGGTAACTAAGGAGTCGGCTACAATAATGGTCGGCAATGATCTCCTTTCGCCTCGTTACAATATAAAAATATCTACGTACCTGTAAAGCACGAAGTTCAATCAATACTTGACTTATCTAACGACACCCAAAGTATTCCCAACTTATAACTTCGCTATTTGTTAACATTAAGAAAATACTTCAGAGAGTAAAAATACAACGTATTTGTATTAAGTAATTGATGGTTCCGTAGTAAATTCGCTAATTTACGTCAGCACCTCTCACAACTGAATCTCACACAGTACGATCCGTACATGGGAACCGGGTCAAAGTTTCCGAACATGAACGAAGGGCGAGCCTCGGCCCCGAAAATGAGGCTCGTTCTTCCTGCTGGCTGAGAAATATACTATACGGCCGGTGTCAAGCCGGGAACGCCAACACCGACCGCATACGAATTCGAGTTTATGTCAACGCTGTCGGTCCCTCGGCGTCCCGTATGCAGACGACGAAATCCGCTGCCGCCGCTGATTCCATTAAGCCCAGGCGAAAATGTCACGCGCCACGAGTGTTTTGCTACGGCGTATTTAAGGGCTCGGAGTCCCGCAACTATGCGATGGAATGAAGGTCTCGCGAGCGCGCCGCCACCGCACCGATGCGATGTCCCGCGTGCACGAATTTGTTGCGCCGCTACGGAACGGGACGCTAACTCGATTCGTTCCTCGGGAAGGTATTAGCGTCGCATCGCAACGGTAAAACCATAAAGCCGCCGGATATAGTCGTTCGCGTTTCAGGAATTGGGACAGTCTTTTCGTGTATTCGATGCTCCTGCGGTCTTGTTGCTAGACGATGATTGTATGAACTTGCACTTGAACTTGTTTCTCCAAGTTTAGACAAGGTGTAGTCTCCCCTTGACTTTAGAGGGTGATCCTTAATTTCTTTTCCGCTCCCGCTGTTGCACGAGCGATTCCCTCTCTGCTACTAGATTGTTCCGAAAGGTCTTTTTGTTTTCTAAACACAGTTTGCAGATTTTAGACCTAATAGCGTCCATCGTAATCAATGTTAGAACGATTTCCAGTTCAGAACGTCTTTAAGACGTCGTGTATTATCTAGGATTAACATTTTCGAACTTTGTAGGACTAACATTGTCGAATTTTCTGAAGATACATTTATAGGTGTTGGAATTTCAACGATGACTACAGATGGAAAACAGACCCAGCGAACTGTTTTATGGCCCTTTATGAGGGTGAGCCGTTGGCGACGAAGGCCCACGGATTTTTCAGTTCTAAAGCAGAAACCGGACCGTGAGGTTGCCACCTCAGATTACCACTAACATTGTATATAATTTTTCTCTGTATATGTAGTTCTGTTATATATCACTTATTCTACTGGATACGCGAATGTTCTGAAATATTAAATTGAATTAAAAATAAAGTGTATTAAAGTTTTAATTCAAAACCTTTCAACAATAGGGAATTCATCTAATTAACTTATGTAAGAGATGTGTATAGTGCGGGTGAGAGTGCATGGTATGTAAGAAGAAGTGTGCGGTTGTATGAATGTATATTAATAGGATGAACGTGAATGCATGGTTGTGTGTGTGAAACAAATGAATGATTGGGATGCATTGATCGGGCGAGCGAGAGTGGAACGTGGTGTCACTTCTACGATGAGGGGACAGAAGTCGTTTTGGTGTAGCTTGTTGTATAATAGAAGTTCATATTATTGATTTAACCGAGTTCCTTACACTTGTTCGATTAAAAATTTTAAATATTCTGACGAAATATGTGCTTGTCTTGAAGCAATCTAAAATCGTTGCAGTTGCTGATCCGTAAACTTAGCATTAATACACACCTTCTGGAGCATCTACTAACATTAATTTCTTATGCAGATTTTTTTATCGCAATTCACCCTTTATTTTGTCAGTTTTCGTTTATTTTTGGTACTTCGTGTCAAATAAAGGTTATACTATTACAGTTGATTGAATGTTCACTTTAGCAATTACGTAACAGTGATAAAACTATGCAATTTCAGTTTAAATGAAATCACGAGAAACGTGAAAACTGAAAAATGTTTTGCCTGTCACAATTTTTACCCCTATAACCCTAGTGATTATCTAACACCTTTTTCATTATTAGGAAATTACGAATAATACTAAATACACATGTCTAACAACGTGCTAACAAAATAGTGATACCATTGCAAACGCTTTACGGTCAACAATGATATAAATCACGAGTTGTTTTGACTCCAGCAAAGTTTCAAGCAACCACTGTTGAAAGATAACAATGGGGATAGCCGCCCCAGTCTACATGAATGTCTACTGTCCCGCATGTCACCTCAACCAGCCCGGGTAACCCACAAGTCAGCCGGAGGGCTCCGGATCCTTGCTACTTCGCGAGCACGCCTATTCTAGACACAATACGAATCGCTACAAAACGAGATTGAAAAACTATCTTGTGTTGTTGCTCGGCAAAGGCCACGTACTCGATGGATCGTGCCGTGTAGGACGAGTTTAGCCGACGGTTCGATAACAAGATCATGCTCGGACTTCGATTGAAAAGGATATAAATCGACACAATTGGTAACCATTGAATCGCGATTGTCACCGATTCCTAACACGCACGGCTCCTTCCTTTTTAGAAATTGAACGTTTCGATCAAATATATACTTTTGACTGTCCCGATAGTCACTTATGCCTGATTAATTAATAATATGCATCATTCATCCACTATAGTCACCACCGAAAGTGCAATAAAATCTCTCTATCTGTCCCTCAGCTTGTAAACAATAGTGGACAATTTGCTGATTGTCATCAATTATAAAAATGAGCCACGAATCTCGAATAATCGTACGGATGTACGATTCCTGAATTGTTCATTTTTGTTTACAAGCTGAGGGACAATTGGAAAAAATTTACTCTCTAAAAATCACATAGTATTTTTTTATAATTGCAAAATAAAACTATTTGAAATGTGTAGGTTGTTCTGATATTTCATAGTATTGTAAGTAAAACACTGTGATATATTCTCGGTTTAAAAACGAATTCGGATTGACCACAAAAGCGCACATTTTCAATAACCTTCGGTAATATAATTATCGATGCTAATATTGACAAGAGAATGATCCCAGATGATCAAACTCCATTAGAACGTATTCTAGCAAGATGATAATCTGCAACTGAGCTTAAGGATCTATTCTCGTCATCGAATCCCTCGAGAATAGGCAAAGTGCATTGGGTTCCCATCGATCTAACATATCTATTAAACAGATTTGAATTGGAGATTCTGGATAGGGTGGACTATGAACTAAGTCGAATACATGATACGTATAAACTATTAAATATAAATTATTATACTATTAATGATATCAGGAGGATTGTATATAATATGCACTTAAAGCAATGACAATTATCGAAACGTCTAAACGCAGTACAATGTTCGTTGGCTTTCTAATTTATTTTCTTTTGCGTAATGAAGGTTCAACGTTCGTGATGATCTTATGCACGGCAGCAGTAAGCCAAATCTGGCTACGATAAATTAGTTTAATAGCCTTCAGGTCCGTTATCATCGGGTACTTTTCTACAAGCATTTTCGGCGCCGGACATCAAAAGAGACACGGGACATTATCCAGGAGCGCCAAGCAGCCAGCAACGGCAAACAAGACACTAAGGAAGTCTCCCATTTGCGCGGTATTTATCGAAGATATATGTAAACGATTATGGTCGCGTCGTAACCGGCATCTCTCCCTGGGTAATGCCTCTCCGGCGTTGCGCCCGAACTCGGATTATCAATTTGAAAGTTTCGGGGAATCTCGGTTGATGTCAATGGTACCGAGCCAGCCGCGCAAACGGCGAACTTCGCTTTGCGGTATTCTTGCGACCAGTAAGGTGAGGTTGAAAATTTCGGCGCAATTTCGTACAGAGCCACCATCGAAGACGAATTCGATCGGTGTCGATGACCACATAGGTTTTCCACAACGATCGTTGTGCTAGCCGTTTCGAATCCTGGAGAGAGATGTGGCTATCGATAATATCGAATATGTTATCGATATTTCGATAATATTGGACTGTTCTTGATATTTCGATGGTATCGGAATGTTGTCGATATTCTGATATATCGATGATGTCGTTAAGATATCGTTAAGATGAATACAAGAGACGAGGATAGACTGTAACATATTAATTGAATCATTCATTTTGAAAAAGGCCTGAGTCCATTCATTTTAAAGTCCAGGTATTTAAGGATTATTTTGTTGTGATAAATTAGATATTGGTAATTGATAATATAGTAGTATAACGTGTTCATGGTTCTAAGGGTTATTGCATTCTAGATGCTTCGTCGAATTGGAATTATATACAGGGTGGGGCAAATAAAGTGTTACGAAGCAATATCTCCATTATCGTTGATGATACGCGGAAATGCTTGAGGAACAAATTGTTTGGTTCGAAGGAGCACATGTTGCGGTGGAAATTGTTTTTTTTTAAGGGTCATATTTTTTGAGATTTCTAGGTCATCGATGGTTTTTCAAATGGAACTATGATTTATGAAATGATTGCCATACAAATCCTGATGTAATGACATACGATAAGGATGGAATTTGTGTTGATGCAAGACTCTTAGGACAAATCGTCCACTAATTCCACTCTCTGTTTTTATTTGCCTGCTGCTTGCATTTGGATTTATAGCAACTAAAGCTAAGATAGCAGGCGCACTATTTTCAATAATAGTCGGTTGACGTTTGACGCGTGTTTGTTTCATTGTATCGAAGCGACAAAAACGGTCAGCTAATCGCTTAATAGCCATGTGTGAGTTTTCTAGCCTATACGCATAACAGGCCGCGTACAAATCTTGGGCGTTTCTGTAGTGTTTACGGCACTTCCCCAGCACCATGAACATATCAAAAACTTCTTGAGAATCGTTCATTTTCGCGATTCGACGTATTCATATTAGAAGGTAATGCGTAATTGAGTAATATGTTTATGTTGTTGCGTGAGGTGAACGACTCAACAAAACACGAACGAACATCATTTTGAGCATGTTCTGTAGGTAGAACCAAACCAAGATTACTGGATCCTGTAAAAGTGATTATTGCGATATTTTTCGGGTTTTCAACTATATTCATACTTTGCGCGGCTTAAAATCGGTAATAAAGTCATCGAAAAAAAATACATAGTTCCATTTGAAAAAACATCGATGACCTTGAAATCTCAAAAAATATGACCTTTAAAAAAAAACAATTTCCACCACATGTGCCCCTTCGAACCAAACAATTTGTTCCTCAAGCATTTCCGTGTATCATCAACGATGATGGAGATATTGCTGTGTAACACTTTATTTGCTCCACTCTGTATAACGTAGAAATGCAAATATTAAAATAGCTAGCACAATGTTTTTATAAAATAAACTTAAGGTACTTCGAAATTTATATAACATGTTGTAGTATGTGTATAATATTTATATAATGTGTAGGCGATTCGTTTTAACATTAATATGAGTAATGTTGTAAATAATCTAGTTTCGTGTGATTTTTGGTATAAGTAATATTCGATAAAGTTTTATTGGATAGTGCCCGTATTAATATCAAGCATTTCAATTTCATTTTCCATGATTTTAATCAATTTCTAGAATATTGGAAAACCAAATTATTTGTGCATCTATATTATTCTGAAATAAAATGAGGTACAGTAGTCCCTTTGTCAGTAAAGTCATTAAGTGTGTTAGTCGAACAACTACATTGAATTATATACGGTTATTTTGCTAATTAAAATAGTTTGAATCGGGTTTGCAAAAAGTTCTTATATCAATTGTGAACGAAATAGTGAGAGATAATGTAAACTTTTAATAGGCTTTTTGTCGTTGTTCGCCCTCATTTAATTAACTAATTTCGGTTAAGAAAGGCTGATGGAATTGCCACAGGAAATTATTTCCACCTTCATTTAGCATCTGGTACCTCGGATGCTATTTATTTCCCTACGCAAATGAATGTTACATAAAATACTCTGTTCTAATAATGGCACAGCAGTTAATTAAAACGTAAAGTCACAATTATAATTTTTATATATTTATTCTTTAAAAAGCAATATAATGTACTAACAAATATATCATTACTGAAGGGCTCATTTAATTTCAAAAAGTAGGCAATGAAAGCTCCCGCTATATCGTTTTCACATTAAAATATGACTAATTAAATATAAAATTGAAAACGTGACTAATAAAACTAATCATATCCAATTACCTTCGTCAACGAAAATCAGCTACGCAATTAATTCTATAACTGAGTGAACAAACTTAAACGAATTCAGATAATTGTTGATGGCGAAGTTATAATGATGCGATCTTAAAATATTTCCGGTAATCGCATCGTAAATGCTTTGCAGATGCGATATAGAAATTTATTTCCCATTATAAATGTTTGCAAATGCTCGGTTAAGAACAAGTATTATGTTCGTGTTATTAGAGAAAAATATTTATTACCGTAAATTGTCGATTGTTCGTCGAACAATCTGACATAACAAAGTGCAAGTGTTTCCGAAGCTGCCAGCGCGCGTGAACTTCAATTAGTTCGTTGGGAACAATCGACCGAAACAATATGCAGATATTGGTAAGAACTCTGATTCCGTGAACAAGCGTCTAAACACCGGCTCAATTGTTTCTCATTACGATACAACGTTTCGAGACGGTAGAATTATTCTCATAAGTAAGTTTCGAGTTTAATTGAAACCAATTTTGTCGCGGCTCCAGGAGGGAAGGTGCGGCGGTGGCGGCATGAATAGGATTGTTGGTTGTTAGACGAGACTTACAGCGTTTCTACAATTTGCGATAAGTGCGCGGCGGTCCTGGTACTTCGTGTATACGGCTGCTCGCGACAGACATTAAGAATGAGTAATTGCGCTCGCATTGGGCCGCATTAGCGCCGCCTCGCAGGATGCATCGGGCGCTGCACGATCGGACAATTTACCATTCGCCTTTTATCGTTAATCTAGCCTTTAAATCACAATGGATTAGCGAACGTTTCATGGAAGTTTGTAGCAGACCTCGTTACGCACTTTACAATGCTCACTTACACCACGTACAATGACTGTAACGAGTGCGATCGTATGTTACAAAATAACTGATAATCTTCCGCGAATCAAGGTAAAATATTTATTTTCGAAATAAACAATCGCGGTTTTTTTTCAGAAAATATTACTGTTGTTCTGCGATACAAATAAACTGGATAGCTATGCGTAATGTTGGTGTCATTTGTTTCATATCCTTTTTTTATTATTGGCAATGTGGAGAATTTACATCTACAGAAGTTTCGATGTAAATACAATGTGTGCCGAAAATCGCGCAGCAACTTGCCGTTTAGTGAATCTATTTGCAAAAATATGTCCAAACGAAGAGTAGCATTTTTTATTTAACGTCTTGTTTTCGAAAAAACTAAGTTGGAAGATGCGTCAAGTTCGTGTTGCCTGTAGTATGACGATATCTAGACTTGGTGCGTCGTGGTCAGACGCTTGATTCCTAATCAATGGATTATTTTGTCAAACTAATTTTTTCGAAAACGGAAAAATGAAGAAATATTATATTCGTTTTGGACTTATTTTTACATGAAGAATAAACTCCTGCCTGGTTAGACTACGATTCTTGGCACACTGTATAGATATAAATTCTACTTTCCAATGATCCTGTACAATTAGTAAGGACAAAGATATATGTCTTTCCTCGTGTCATTGGATAATGACTCACGCCCTTATTGACGGGCTCATAACCCTAACTCAAAGATAGGATCGTGATACGCTAGATATGATAATGCAATTATGAGGAGACTAACACATCTTGTCATTATAGAAACAGTGATGTACTATCTTGGAACTTACACTTAACAATTTCAGATGTCCATGAATAATTATAATGAAAGATTCGAAACACAAATTGTATTTCAATCTCTTAGCGCAATAGACAGTTATGTGATTGCAAGGAAGAACATCGCATGTCACAAGTTCTCACATCCGAGACGCTGTCATTTAACGCGTTGATCATTAATTCTTTGTATTAGTAATTTATTCAGTATTTAATGGACTTTCGAATGACATGATCAAATGTTGCGCATTACAGTTAAATAACTTAAGACACTCCTCATATATTCATAGATAGAGAAATTGCCCTTGCATTCTGTTCTTTACATGGAACAATTTTTGCTCGAAACGTTTTTTATACAACACGGAGTTTACAAGAAAAGTTATGGTGAAAGAGTTCTATTGCTCGCCTTGTATATAAGAAGCGGAGTAAAATCGCTCAGTTTTAACTTTGTTCTATATTATCATCTTGCAACGCTGTGAACTATGTGCAACAATGTGCAAAGTTTTCGAAAATTGGTCAATGTTAAAAACGATTCTATCGCAACAACAGGGGTCGTGGTAGTCCTCAGAGCAGCCGCTGAAACAAAAGCGTGCAAAGAACGAAACTCTCAAAATGCGCCCAACTTAATGATTAATTTGCTATCCGCAACGAAACATGACCGCGCTACATATTCCAGCGTAAATTGCACGGTCTCGCAGCCAATAAGAATCGATCGTAGATGGCGACCAGAGCTGATGGAGCAGCAATCGACACGCGAATTTATTAAATGGATCGCGTAACGCGCGTACAATCGGATTCATTCTTCCGTGCGTGTGATTGAGCACGCGATAGGCAGTTTCCCAGTTTGCGGAGTGCACCTCTCAGCGTAGTATGTATTTACGTTTGCCGCGAATCGTACGGGTTACCGGCTGGACTCCGGGTCTTTTCGTCGAGCGATCAGCAGCATTGATTCGCGACAGCGAAACGAAATCGCGAATCAACCTGGTCCGAGATGTTCAAACGAAATCCGACGTTAGTTTGCTCTCTCGGCCAACGGGTTACACGATCCCCACGAAATTCACGGGGCAAGTGCGACGCGATTCTTCTGTCTCCTTCGACTCGGTTCCATTAAGGCCGATGCAAACGCAGCCTCTCGCCAGAGCTAAGGGCGAAATTGGATTTCCTGTCCCCGGTTGACGATTGTGGTCGCCTCTCGCGCGGTCTACCCAGGCTTTCGCCACTCGAATTTTCCTTTTGCAATTCTTCCCTGTCCTCCTTTTAGTGCAATCTCTGCCCCTGGTAAAGCGCTCTTTCAGCCGGCGTATTCGCGCCACCGACGACAGGACCCCTTGCCAGCTGACAGGACCCAGTCGTGCTGATCTGGTCGCGATCGCATCTTGACAACTCTGATTACACTGTCCCTCCCGAGGGAAATACAGGGGTCGCATCCGAAATGAATAAGTCGGCAAATAGGGGTTAAATGTGTTACTCCGCGAAATTAGAAGACCGCTGTATAACCGAAAGGCCGATCTTTAAATTTTTTCAACTGTATGAGAAGTCATACACCTTTGCTCAATTCATAGTACGAATTGCTTCTACTTTGAAGCCTTTGACATTTGCTTTTCATTTGGGTAAAATTTCTGTAATTTGAATACTGATTATCAAATTTACAAATTAAGTTAGCGAATATTTCATTTTATGTGAAATAACTTTATATTTTATTTATTTGTTTTTGTATAGCGTGTTTTGTAGTCTCATAAACATTACGGAAGCTAAAAAATCGTATTTAGTATAGAATGTTATATAGAAAAATTATGAGCACGAGAATTCGAAATAAAAGATCTGGTAAGCAATGTTGTATTGCCGAATTGAAATTTGTTATGCAGCCATCTTATCCAACATTGCTACACGACATTTATTATAGAACATACTATACATGTGATATGAACGCCAGCTGGGCCACGATTTTTTGATGGTGGATTACGAACTCTTTGCACAGTCGGATTCCATGCCGCAACGCAGCCGCGCGATGATTTTTGCAACCGCGAAAATATGGAACGTGAAATTTTTACGTCCGGCCAACCGTAGTACGCGTTATCGTTTGTCCGAATATTCTCGAATGACGACCGACATCACGTACCGATGACCAATGGTGTCGCTAAAACGAAGCCAGACCGTTACATCCGCGAGTCGGATATTAAAAATATTTTTAGACTTGACAGACAACAAATATTTTTTAATCACTGCCCGCTTTGCTAGCAATATACGAAGGAAGCGCGGTTTCCGCATTTGTCGGGAATCGGCACGATATGATACAGAGCCTGCCATAAGTTTCCGGTCGAACTATAATTTTATTACGTCGTTGAACTTTCTGTAAATGGTTCTGACTTCTAGAAATAAAAATTCACTGTGCAAGAGTCTTTTGCACGAGATTATAACGTACCACTACTCGTTGTATTATTTGCAAAAATTTCAATCTATATAGTTTTATCTGTCCAGAATAGTAAACAGCCGAAACGTTCTTAGTTATTGACATTTCGGGTGCGTTGTGTACATCAACAGTATCGTATTTTTGTATGCGGGAATTTATATTGCAGTATACAAATGAAAAAGAAATCTGAATATGCCAATGGTATCAGGAATGCAATGCAAAAAATATCAAACAGAAGTAACGATTCATTGAAATAAAAACTGTAAGGCGATATCCCGTAGACGGCTGGACTGAGAGATATACATTGTAGCGTTTCGGCGATCTCTATCGCCTTACTTTGTTTTTCTTGCGAGGAGGAACGACCGCGTGAAGACGGTTTCGACAGTCCTCTCGCAACAGCGTAACCATACGGGTCAATCGATATATATTACAGTTACGTTGAATCGGCATAACAGCATTCAATCACCCAACCCATTAATTCCCTACAAAACCATCCAGCGTTTGCAACGCAGTTGGAATAATAATATTACAAGAGTTGCTTTATAGTCGAGTGAATTGCTGCATTATATATGTGAGCTGTTTATTTTGAAAGTGGCCTAACTCCATTTAGCTTTAAATCGAGATATTTAAGGGTTTGCGTTTCAATGAATTTAAAAATATACGTATATGATACTAATGAGTCATATTGCTTAAGTGTATCTAAGGGTGTTAAAATAGTTCCTATTAAAATAGTGGCAATTATTAAGTGAATAATATGCGTTCTTTTATCAAGAATGGAGTTAGGCCACATTCAAACTATACGGTTCAATTATTGAACTAACTCTGAAAATTTATGTGTCAAGAATTATCGTATTTGCTCGGAATATAAGCATCCCAAAATGCTTTACTGATGAATAACACGAAGTTGTACATGTAACCATGGCAACCAGAAAAAATTGACAAATGGAGTTAGGCCACTTTCAAAATAAACGGCTTATGTGATTCATTATTTTTGTACGATGCAATAGTAGCTGCTCAACGTTGCGCTCACACGTTTATATCGTTTACATCCTCTACGCTTGCAACCTATACGTTTATTGCTAGAACTCCTCGGAATGATACACATGCTGTGTTTTGTAATCATAGATAAGCACGTATGCTAACTTCTTTATGCGATATCGTAGAATACGTGCTATTCCGTGAATTTGTATTATTGTATGCGGATCTTCACATGTTTATGAGAAAAATAATAAATGAAACACAAACCAGCGAAAGAATATAAGAAAAAGTTAAACCTGTGGCCCGTTGAGAAAATTGGAAATTTGGAGGAGCGAGGAGCGGGAAAAAGAGAGGGCAGACTGCTTCGTCCCGGGCCCGCTAGGGGACTTGTCAGTAAGGCGTTCTAGCGGGCCCTGCCTTAGGCAGGGATAAGAGCAAGGACGGTTCGGTGTATGTATATACATATGCATACAAATCCGGACAGTCTCAGATGGTTGCGGGAAAGGAATCCATCTGCTGGCGAATGGCGGAGGTAGTCGCCACAAACTATCAATAGTTATCGGAAATTAGTAATTAAACTCTTATGTTACATTTTATTATTAAGTAATATATAATTTTAAGGCCTTTGATATCAGATTCAACTAGGAAGGAGCTAAGACAAAATGGAGCGTAGTAGTACTTGTACTCTGTGAACAAAAAGTAAGGTGAATTTGTTTATAAATTGTAAATTCTTTATTTCTTCTTACAAATCAATTTCATCCCCTTCAAAGTATTCCCCGTCCGATAAAACGCACTTTTGCCAACGCTTTTTCCAGTCCTCGACACAGTCGGAATAGTCTTTCTCCGATATAGCCTTCAAGACCTTCTTCGATTCGGTTTTTATCTCCTGAATCGTGTCAAAACGGCATCCCCGCATTGGCCTTTTGAGTTTGCTGAATAGCCAGAAGTCGCACGAAGCCAAATCAGGCGAATACGATGGTTGTGGAACGATAGAGTCGAGTTTTTGGCAAAAAAGTCGCGAAGAACCAATGCAATATGACATGGTGCATTATCGTGATGAAGGAACCAAGAGTTGTTCGCCCATAATTCCGGCCGTTTCAGACAAATAGCTTCACGCAAACGACGCACAACGCTCAAATAATATTCTTAATTGTCTCTAATTATCAATCAGCGATTTTCAAGCACTAAATCTTTGATTTTTTGGACGTGGCCCTCGTCGGTAGACGTTGATGGTCGTCCAAAGCGCGGTTCGTCTTCAACGCGTTCTCGGCCCGCTTTCAACTCGTTGTACCACTTATAAACGTTTTTTTGTGCCATAGTTTGATCACCAAAGGCCTTCCGCAACATTTTCAACGTGTCCGCAAACAAAATTTGATGCAAGTTCTTTACTCAACAAAATCACCCATTGTAAAAATCGAAAAATTCATTTTCGGTTTTTTTACAAAAACACGTGTAACTCGGAGATAATTAACCCTCTTAGTACCGAACAACGATATATCGTTGTTGGCTATTATTGACAAGATAGTTTTCTTAATATTTTTATTAAACAACAATTTCATTTCTTATTTCTTCTTCCTTCTTGAACTTGTTCTTTATCAGGCTTTTAAAAATTCTTGCAATTTCATTCCGAAATTTTATCAAACGAGTTTTAAACATTTCGCTCAGATACAGACTTATTTGGCCGGTACTAAGAGGGTTAAACCTTTTGATAAACAGACGCTTGGCAAATGTTATAGACAATCCTACCAACCTAGGGAAAAAATTTACCTGCCATCCTAATGTCCGTAAGTTTTAAATGACAATTTCACATTACTTTGTGATCACAGAACTATACATATAAAGACTTGATTCACTGAAATTGTAAGCTGTTTTTTATATTCTGGACACTGCTAGACTATAGTTTCAGATCTTGAAATTCTGCTCCACAGAAACGCGCTTAATTCGCAACGAAGTTAACTCTTACATAGTGTTACGTTCTACTGCACTAATGTAATTATACATTATAAAGTACAGTTCGGGACTGCCTAGTCGGGTTTTATGGCGGCGGACCATGTGCTTGGGACCTTTGAAATTGCCTACGGCGTGGGCCTGTCACCTGCACTTTCGGAATCTACCTTCCAACCGTCCCAAGGCACATGGTACGCCACCGGTCGCGAAAGACGGCACGTTTGGGGGGCCAGGCAGTTAAGAATATTGCACCCAGATGCTGGGGACCTGCCGATGACCGCGCGCGGCCCGGGACCCCCCTGGAAGGATTCGCGGTGCCATCTCCTCGGTCCCAAACATCGTCCCTTACGACTCCGCGTCACTGCCATGGATCCATCACGATTGGCAGCCCTTTGCAACACCCACCCTTGGGTCGAAGGGGAAGGGAGGATCGAGGTGACGTCGTTAGTGCCTTTCGGTCTTCCCAGCAAAAAGAAAAAAAACTACATCTTCCCGCTACATACATCGAGCTCCAAAAACACGCGTCCACTTTCAACTTTTGTATTTGTGTGAAAAAACCATCGGCGAAATAAATAAGTTCAACTCCGAAAAATGTTGGTAGATTCTCCGACTTTGAACAAGAACCCACATTTTCTTGGAAAACTCTTCCGTTGTGTCGTGCTGACATAGCACATAGCCATATTATTTTCTATCATTGAAAATAATTTCTATTCTGCGCAAAAATCCGGAGATTATTAATTATTCATATCTAGCAATATATTATACGGACGGCACAATTCCTTCTGCTACATTTTTAGAAATATGTGTTAACATTGAATCCACCGAGCACTAAAATGGATATAAGTCTATTCCTTTATAATATTGTTACTATAATGTATGCTTGAATTAAGACATTTTTCCTTCTTTTTCCATGGCAAGGTTTTCAATGTGAAGGCGGACGTTCTGATTGGTAAGTTGAGTTTACTATTAACAGAGGGCCCAGGTAGAAAGGGTCATAAACTCCCCCCCCCCCCCCCCCCCCCCCCCCCCC